>NW_021680666.1:2608-40011 GCF_001412515.2 Diachasma alloeum | reverse complement strand
CCCCCCCCCAGTGATATTACAAAACTGTAAACACAGGATTACGAAAAATGCGCAGAACCGAAAAAAAAGAACCGAAAAAAAATGCCCAATGATATAACAGGAAGAGCTTTAGGACGAGTATGGAGATGATAGCGTGGAGGCAGTGTGTCAGTGGAGCGCCGACATCAAACGGGAACGAAATGCCGGGAGGCGAACGGTGAACTCGATGCGCCTCGTTAGCTTCTGTCTCGAATGTCTGCATGAAGTTTTTTGTTCCTTTGCCTCATGCTCACTTTTTTTCCACAGCTAATTTATTCATTGGCCGAAAAAGTAACCCTTCATTGGGGGGGGGGAGGAGGAGAACATGAGGCAGTGGCTTTATTCAAGGGTCAATGACGCTTGAGTTGTTTTAACGTGAAGGGAAAAAATTAAAAGCTTGAAAAATATGGAAGTGGTGATTTCGCTGTTAAAAATTTATCGCTGAAATTTTCGAAACACTTCTTGAAAATTTAAAACTTCAGGGAAAAGTGAATGGAAATTTTCAATTTTAAGGATATCCGAGTACTTTGGCTATTTTTTGTCCAAAGAAATGCTTCTTTACATGGAGAGAAATGTTCAGTAAAAATTACGGAACTCACAGTTCGTTCACCGATTACGGAATCGACTCAGAAAATTTAAGTGACGGTATCGTAATTTTTCACAGGAGATTCAGGTAATAATTACGGAACGCTTTGGAAAAATTCTGTGATTTTAGGTAAAAATTACACGACAATTTCCTCAAATTTCCTACAACCACATGGCCCTCCGGAATTATGGAAAAGATACGTAATTTTTATTGAATATTTCTTTCCGTGTAGTTTTCTAGTGGAACATCAGAGCTTTCATTTGAGCCCCATTTGACCCTAAGCTTCCGTACATTTTACAATGATTTTATTATTTAAACTTTGTAGGTCTGAATTGAAATTTCGATATTAAATCGTTAGAAACCATTTTAAAAATATAAAAAAATAGAAAGTTTTCTTTTGAAGGAAGATTAATGAAATAATTTAAAAATTGCAATTTTTGAAAATTACCAACATTTTTTATAAATAATTTATAAAAAATCGACTATGACAATCGTTTTATTCTATTTTCCACTATAAAAATCATTTGTTTGGAATCGTAACAAGTTTATTCATATTCAGAATTTTGTCAGAATTTGATTTCATGTCTAAAAAAATAGTTTCCGAAAGTTTTAACAATTTCAATTCTTTATTCATAAATAGTGATTGAAAATAGTTAAATCTATAGTGTGGTCTGTACCGAACTGTAAAAGATACTTGCATATCCTTAATTCAAGTATTCCATGAAAATTTAAGTTGGGAATATTTCGTCTTTTTGTTGCCCAAAAACTTGAAATTTCATTGCATTTTCTGTGAAATCTTAAATTTCCATATTTTTTCCATGAAATTTAAACTTTTCCTAATGCTATGGGATGAATACATTGCTTTTACTCGTCAATAACTAAAAATCTCAAGAATGAAGTTGTCTCAAGACACCCATTTAACTTTTCAACGAAGTCCCACTCCCTTCATTGGTTTCAAAGACATTAAAAATAAAAAAAAACGTCGTATGATTTTCAAATGCCCCTGCAAAAACCGCACACCTAAAAACTCCTGGTGAATGTAATGTCCCTCACGATTGGATTAGTCTTCATACACCGTATGACATACCCAATGGTTTGCGACAGGAAACGTAGGCCAGTTGCCTCCACACGACTTGTGCAATAAGATACGCTGTTCCATCACGTACAGCATAACGACACAGACACAACTGCCGAGTAAAAATGTTCATGTGCATACATGTATATAAAACCACATAGAGAATGACTCCAAGGGTATGGGAAGAAAAGGAGAGCTACCTGTGCCCTCGTGCAGCTCCCAACCTACTTACCAACCACTCTTACATCTAACGTTTAGTGTACCGAGACGAAACTGCACCTACCTATAAACTCAGACATTGGAACGCTTCATTGTCTTTTTACTCATCGCTGAAAAGCTGTACAACTTGGTGCTACTATGCCGGTAAACGTCTAAATCACTCCTCATGCCGTTATGTTTACCCCCATGACTTAATGGGAATATTGTACTCATGTTTCGCACTGTACAAACTAGTGGCGTCGGGACGTTTTAATTTACGCCACTAAAAATGACTTAAGGGGTGAAACGGCTCAATTTAAGCCACTGAAAATGACTTAATACTACTATGAGTTTTAAAAGTCGCGGGTTACATATTGAAATAAGATTTCTCATACATTTAATAATCATAAAAAAAAATTAATTTGTCATTAGGCCCGATAAACCGCGATTCTAACCTCGCTTTGCTCGGTTAAATCGCGGTTTTCGGGCCCAGCGACATAGAATATCATATGTCACACAACGATAAAAGCATTATCTGGCGAATGTGATTATAATCCGAGCCGAAGGCGAGTATTATCTGGCCACATTCGCCAGATAATACTTTTATCGCCTGATGACATAATCTACTATTTTTTTTGTTCGTTTGTCCCGCAGACGCTTAAAATGTATGCAATAACAATTACGAATTAGTTTTTTGAAATTCAACTCTTACACAGTTAATTTCGTTAACTGTGTGAGAGTTTCGCTTCGCGCCCGTTTGTATAGATTAATGTATACTATCTTATGTTATTTTATTTTCTTTCCCTTTCCGTCTTCACAATTAGATTAATTTAATTTTATTCATTCTTCTTGTTGTTACATAAATTTTTGTTCCTTAATTCACAAGTTACAACATTGAATGAAGAGGAATTCCCCATAAATCACGTGAGAATACAGATCGACAAACAATTTTCGATAATCATAGCTAAAATTTTTCATTTCTTGCTTTTTCTTGAAATGAATTAGTACCAATGATTTGAAAATGTGAACAAATATGAACATTTTACATTCCTTTGATCCCATTTGAATGGAACCGAAGAAGGAAATTGCAAAGAGAGATCGATCATCATCAATCAGTATCAATAAAATGAAAAAATTGATTTTTTTATGTCTTTTCGAAATTATTCAAATTGCCTTTTTCTTCTTAAAAAATGAAGGGAAATTAACATTTGTAATTTGATGTCATCGTATTCCGTTCACAGAAACAGGAAATACGGAAAATGTAGGGAAGGAAAATCAGAAATAGATTAAAAAAATTGATTTTTTTATGTCTTTTCGAAATTATTCAAATTGCTTTTTTCTTCTTAAAAAATGAAGGGAAATTAACATTTGTAATTTGATGTCATCGTATTCCGTTCACAGAAACAGGAAATACGGAAAATGTAGGGAAGGAAAATCAGAAATAGATTAAAAAAATTGATTTTTCAATCTTGAAAATTTCAAAACATTTTTTTTTAATAATGAAGAAAAACCATCGTATTTTCTTTCTATTGTCTAATTCTGATGAAAGAAAGTGAAAAGAGGAAGAGAAACGAAATCAACACGAAAAAAGAATTTTTAATTTTTCAATGTCTAGGGAAAATTTTAAAATTGATATATTTTTTCGAATAGTAAACCAATGTCCATCAATTCAATTCCTATCCTCACATTTTCATAGAATACAAGAAAAATAGCGAAGAATTCAAATAGGTAATGAAAAATTTTATCGGATTATTATTATGTAATTTTTTAAATGAAGAATTTCACCATTCATATAAAATAGCCCGAAAAATGTTTCTGAAAGAATCGAGAATATTTAAAATATTTTAAGGATAACTTTTCTGCCAATTTTACATGAACGGCGCAAATTGTTACATTAAACAAAACAAAATTGGCTATGTAGGATTCAAATTTCAAAAAACTAATTCGTAAATGTTATCGTACACATTTTTTCAAGAATTTCGAAAAACAGCCTTTGTAGCTCAAAAATTGAAGGTCCTGGATTATTTTCAATATTTTAAGCGTCTGCGGGGCAAACGAACAATAGAGAATTAATTTTTTTTAAGAATTATTCGTTTTTAGACATATAAAAAATTTCAAACTCATAGTAGACTCCCCTAAATCTGGCGCCACAAGCGTTTTAAAAAACCGGAAACAAGTGTCTTAATTTCAGACAAAGAAATTCATGAAGACAACTTCTGTCGAGGGAAAACACTTGGAATTTCAGCTACACATGCACGATTCAAGACGATACGACAGCAGAAAAAGTAATCGGATCTCTGTAATCTCAATGGTATTTTAAGACGATCAACTCTGATGACGTACTACACAGAATAGAAATTAAAGGCACATGTCCTTGAGAGAATTTGCAGGAATTGTTTATTGAATATGCAATGATTCGAATGATTCATGTGACTGGAATGAGTGAGGTTGATGGAGAATCGAAAGGAAGTCAGTGAAATATTTATCGTCTCACTGCAAAATGCCATACTAATGAATAACTATCGAAATTGGAGTGGGAATTGGTACGAAAGTGTGAATACATATGTCAGGACAATGAGTGCTTTGACATAAAGCTGTTGAGAACATCTTTTTCAAGTTGAGAAAGAGAAATATTTGAGAGTCAACGATTAAAGTTTCTGGACAGTTTGCGGATGGATCACAGTTCGTGACTCTGTTGTCACTTCCTTCGTCGTGGTCAGGCCTCCATACTAATGAGCCACATGACTAATGACATACCGACAGGAAGGAGGAGAGTGAGACACAAGTCTTTTCGGGTCAGGTGTCACGCGCTATTGATCGGAGGCGAAGAATTCAATTGTTGTAGTTAAAATTCTTGGGGAATGCGTCAAAACTGTTGCATACTATTGAAGTCGATGCAAAAGAACTGATATATTATATAGGAATTGAAATTATAAGCAACAAAAACTATCAATCCAAGTATTCACAAAGAAAATCATTCTTCAAAAATCAAAGGCGTTTTTTATCATGAGTAACTCAAGAACGGCAAAGTGAAATTAGACGCGTCTGAACTCATTTTCAAGCTATTTTTTCAACCTTTAAAATGAGACTTGACTCTTCAAAATCGCATAATTTGTTCAAAATATATCGCAGATTGAATAAAGACAATTTTATTGAAATCTAAAGAAGAGACTTTTTTGTTAATCCTGAAAATCTTCGGTTTGGCAGAGTGAAATTTCAATCATCAGGTCTCATTTTCAAGTTTGAAAAAATACCTTAAAAATGAGACCTGACTCATCCAAATAGCATCATTTGTTCATGAGATACTGCGCAATGTAATCCATTAAAAACAATTCAACAGGAAATTTATCGACATTTTCTCTTTCATTCTGTTATAGATCGAAAACTATTCGTGGGCATGTTATCCAAGAAGTACACAGAGAATGACGTCAGAAACATGTTCGATGTGTATGGTGCAATAGAAGAGTGCTCAGTACTCCGTGATAACAGTACTGGACAGAGTAGAGGTTGTGCATTTGTCACATTTGCGAGTAAACAATATGCCATAAATGCCATCAAAGCCCTACACCACTCTCGTACAATGGAGGTAAGTTACCGCAAAAATTTTGTCTCCCTCATTGCCATTCAAGCCCAATGTTGCTTACACCAAGAAAAAAAATTATTTTTGCCAAATATCCGTTTGCTTGAGAGAAGTATTCATTTTTTCAATATCCTATTTCTCCATATAAAGAGAAACTTCACACATGAAAAAATGAAAAATATGACGCAGAATTTTTTTTAGCATTATAAGAAAATACCGGGGATTTTTTTCAGCGACTATTTCACGTGACTCATTGATCAATCAGAAATGAGGATTAGCGGTCAGGCAGTTTCGAGATATTTCAATACAAAACAACTTCACGTTTCTTTCATCTTTAGCAAATAGGATCATGTTATTTATGATCGTGAGTGAACTCCGTCAATAATTATCAACATTAAAAATTTTATCAAAATTCTTTCCTCCAGAAAATGAAAAATTTAGGAAAAATGAATAATCATTGGAGTCATCTTCTAGAGCAACATGTTATAATTGAAACCTAATCAGGCTCGCCTGAGAATGACTCGATTGGAGAAATACGATTTTGAAAAAATAAATGTTTCTTCAAATAAATAAATATTTGGCAAAAATAATTTTTTTTCTCTGTGTACTCCCAGCGATACAAAAACAAATAACTTGAGCTCATTTTCCGTGATTTTATTAATTCACCAAACCCACTTTGACGCCCCTTTTCATAGCCCCGTAATACCATACCACTGTGACTGACATAGGCATCAAAACCAGTGTCAAATGTGTTTTGGCAGACTGCCGGCTTTTTCCAAGTCAAACACATCAAAAGCGAATGGACAATCTCATTCCGTTTTACTTCACTGGTTTAAATACCTCGGACCCTATGATGTTTGAGAACGTGTCGAATGTAAATTTATTTTAATCAATTTTCGGTTTTATTACTTCGATAACAACTCTGCACGACATAACGTGAATAGAAATATTTCCTGATCCATTCTCTCTGCAAATTAATTTCTTTTGCGCTAAAAAATACCATTGAATATCCAATTTTCACAAGAGCAAATTCACTCTTTCGCCGCATCGACTCTCCGAGAGAGCAATGAAAGCAAAATATGCCAAATCCCGAAAATAACCCAAGATTTATGCATTGAAAAAGCCGGTGAAAATAGCCTAGGCATCGTGTGTGAACAAATTTTTCCATTCAAACCAAGAAGTAAAAAAAAATGAAAACAAAACAAACTCCATATACACACGTATGAAAGACATTCTCCTTTATACGTTAGCATGGAAAACTCTCCTTGCGGTATAATGTATCCATTCGTAGGGTGAAAATGCACTCGACTAAGGGAAAAACTACTTGCTGAGACCGTGAAAGAAGCTCAAAGTGCAAAGCACCCCAACGACTGAATCATCACTATTGCAAGCCAAGAAATGGAATAGGATAGTATCTGCTATGTACCACTGTTCTTCTACCTCCAGTCGGTCTTTTTCCACCTCTTCAGCTTTGTACTTCATCACTTTCTCATTCACACCTCTCTCTCCTCTCATTTCAATCTTTCGACAGAAGATTTGAAGTCTACACGGAGAGAAAAATTCAATAAAAATTACCAGAAAGAACAACGTAAAAATTATGTTTCGAAACGTAATTCGCGAGCGAAGTGAAATTCAATAAAAAGTGTGAGTCGGAACTGAAATTGTACGAACAGCCATGTAAATTCTACGATTTGTTCCGTGAAAATTAACCACCCGTCTGATGACCCACCGCTGTGGGGACAACAAGTCGTTCCGTAATTTTTCCCCAACGATTGAGAAATTTTACGGAACAGAACGCAGAAATAACTCACCACTTTCATAAAAATTGTTGAACGTTCAAGAATTGTCGATTTTGGAGGCACAATAAGTCGGGAAGTTTTTGTAAGATTTTACTTCTTCGGGAAAACTGACATGACAATTTCGTACTTGGTTCGGTGATGAACCTGAGAATTCACTGAACGTTTCCGATTTTTTCTCTTCCATTCCTATAAAAATTGGCGGAAAACGATTCCCCATTGCGAATTACGTGAATTGTTCCGTAGTTTTTACTGAATATTTCTCTCCGTGTATACAATTCATTAAAGTATACACCGAAAAAAAATCTGAATTGAGTATTTGAATCAAATATATTTTATACTCGAATCAGGTCTATGCATATTCTTAATTCAGGTATAAAATATACTCAATTCAAGTATATTTTTTTGCGTGTACAAACTATACTAATTCGTAGATGTAGAACTGCAATAGTAGCATCAAGGAAACAAAGTATTCTATTCTATTCTATACTAATTCACCAAAAGTTGCAAAAAACCATGATTTTATCCCTGAATAGTATTAGAATTTATTAGTATTTATTACAGGCTTCAGGCAGAAGCCCATCGAAGCCTACAGAAAGATGCGAAACTAATCCATAATAATTACATACACCGAGAGAAAAACAAACACGTTGTCAAAAAAGTCTTGTTCGGGCCAACAAAATCGCTAGTTGAAAATTGCCAAAAAAGAATTTGTTTGATTGGAATTTGAAAGTCTCAAACATGAATAATTGTTCTGCTTTCAAGCAGAAATAGCAACGAAATATTTGGCTCAACAGGCGGATAATTCACATCAGACGGTGCCTTTCCAGAATTAAAATATCTCATATAGAGGATGATTCATCAACAAATATTTTATCCCTAAGTTACCAGATTGCTATCATATCATTATTATTGTTTCATTTAAGGGTTCATTTCTTGTCTGTGATTATTAGACAGCCAAAACGAAAAACTGCTATCCCTTGTTTCGCACAAAACAAAGATTTTTCGGGAGCAAAATAGGTATGGGAGTATCGAATAACGTAGGAGACGAAATGACATTTCTTGCGTGGACAGAGAATGCAATTTTTTTTTAACTACTGAATCTATTTTTGCATCAAAAATTTTTCATTCCGGCGCACTCTGCATGTTTAGCACAAAAAAATCCTTTTTGATAATTTTCAAAAAACTATTTTCTTGGCACAAGTAAGACTTGTTTGAAAATTTTGTCATTTTTCTCTCAGTGTATGTAAATCACGAATAATAGTAAATATAAAGACGTAATATACACGCGCGCACATTATATTTATATGAAATTATTCAGCAAAGTTAGAAAATTCAGGATTCATAACAGCGCGTCTATATCATCATTATCATCATCAATATTATCTTCACATTCATTATAAAAAACTATTACGATCGACTCAATAAATAATAATGATGCCCATAATCAAAAATAAATAGCTCTAAAAAATACATCACGAAGCATAACACAATCAAAAAGGAAGCCTTAATCAACAAAAAACTCAATCCATTTCAACTTTCCACTGCATAAATAAACTCGATTAAAATGTTATTAATTACCCACGACTGAATAGAGACGTTCACTGCCATCAATTACCCCCGAAATTTATTCCAAAACGGAAATGAATTTTCCTAATTGGTTTTTAGAGACTATATCAGACGTTTTTAGTGAGCGCATGGGGAGTAGTTATCGATAGTTCCTCGACTACTCGTATGAGTTGCCAAGGCACGCGAGACTCTTGGCAATTTCATTTTAATATCATGAATATTTCCGGCGGTAAGTTCCACTCTACCAATGTACAAAACTCAGTACGTCTCTAGGCAGACGGTACCCCCATTTCATTTCTCGATATGCACATTCTTGGGTTTGAATGAAAATCGTGAAATCCCACCTCTACATTTCACATTCAACCCGGCAATCCAGTGGAATTCCAACAATTGAAATAACAATTGATTATTCAATAATTTAACAGCATGAATTTGGAAATTTCTCTTTTTTGCTCTAGGGGTGTTCGTCACCATTAGTGGTCAAGTTCGCTGACACGCAGAAGGAGAAGGACCAGAAGAGGATGCAGCAGTTGCAGGCCAACTTGTGGAACATTGCTGCTGTCAATATGACCACACCGCCTTATTTAACGAACGTACGTTGAAATAAGTGGGAAATTGCTTTCGTCATAATATAGTCAACAAATTTTTGCTAATCAATTAGCAATTTGCTTCCGAATGGAATTTGGATAAAATTCCCTGAAATTCCAGTGAAACTGAAAAACAATAAAAATTTCCAAAAAATGTCCGCAATAAAAAAAGAAAATTCCTCTAAATTCACGATGTAAAATTTTCATCATCAAAGTTTCTCTCAAAAAACTCCCTCAAATGAATTTTCTGTTGAAATGAAATTACAGCGAATGCTCGAGGAAAAGTAGTTGCTGAACTTTCCCCGGTACAATTTACGATTCCCTTTGACATAAGGAAATGTTCTCGATGCATTAGTCTGCGAAACGCATAAAACATTTCCCATATGACGTTAACATTCTTCCAAATTTCAAATCAGACGAAGTGATTCTAGTTTTCTTCAGAACAAGAATCTCTCCCCGTTCCATTTGCCATCTCATATTTTATTTTCTTCTCTTCACCAGAACGATACACCCACACTAGCGCCAACAACGTCACTCCAGTTACTTCAGCAATTGCAAGCGAGTTCAAGTGCTGCAACCCCAGTAGCGAGTAATACCGGAGCTGCCAGTGCATTATCAAGTGTGCAACATCAATTGCTGCTTCAACAACACCTAGGACTGAGTGCTGCAACCGCATCACAAGCTGCGGCAGCCCCGGCTGTACCAAGCTCACCCGAGATCAGTCAAGCTAATCTTCAGGGTCTCGCTACACTAGCATCCCTCGGTAATTCCACCGGTGAGTACGGTTAGTGTTTTTTTCCCCCCTTCGAATTCTCACATTTTCGTTGGGATTTACTTTGATCCTTTCCTCATGTTCATTCAATCACAGCCAGACTAATGCATTTCCGTTTCCACTTGCAATGCATTTGAAACGCGATTATTACAGTAATAATTTCAAAATCCAGGTGGATTATATTTCGAATGTTATCTAGATTGTTTCTCCATCTTTATAATGTAAAATATATCACAATTTCCATTGGATTTAACATTACGCAGGAGTCCCTAAAAACAATGATTGTACAATCAAAAAAAGTAGAAAAAAACTGATTATCTTGAAAGGGCGTTTTTAATAAAGATTAAGAAATAAGTTCGATGGAGAGAAAATGGTGAATGGATAATTTATCACGGTAACTAACGATCTGACAGCCATTAGATATATCAAATTATTAATTTGAAATTTCCTCCCTATTGGATTCATTTCCCAATATTATTTAAAAACGCTCATTGAAAATGTTCAGCTTTTTTTCAATGTTTTTTTAATTGTACAATCATAATTTTCCGAGACTCCAGGACTGTGTAAAATTGAATAGCTATTGGAGATCATTTCAGATTATCAAAATGAAAAAAAAACAACCAAGATCACGTTCGAAAGACAATCCATCCGGCCTTAAAGTTACTATTCAATGAAAATATTTCATGAAATTTTCAACTTTCCCGAGAACCTTTACTTAAAATGAAGTAATAATAATTAATTAAGGGGTAACGGAAGCCGTCGCAAAAAATTGTTTTTTCAACCGATTTTTCTCCGATTGTGTCTAATATAAATGGCTGAAATTTTCCTTAAGCATTGAGGGGGACAACGTTGTCGTCCATCTATTATTTTTTAGCATCAGCTGTGTTGTTTAGTTGTCTGCATTTTTTTTGCGAAAAATCTGAAAAATAATAAATGAAGGACAACACTTAGTCTCCCCTCAATACTTAGTGAAAATTTCAGCCTGTTATATTTCAGCCATTTATATTGGGTTTATATTACACAATCGGAGAAAAATGGGTCGAAAAAACAAATTTTTGCGACGGATTCCGTTACCCCTTAACAAGTAATTCTCAATGTCCAATAATTCAATCAATTAGAAAAATTAAATAAACCCAACGGCGAGTCCACATCAGTACAAATGATTACTTCTCCCGATAATTAATTATCGAATCATAAGAGTAATTCTATTATTTTTTCAATGTCCTCGCCTCAATGTTTTTCAACATTCCGTTCCCTCGATACGAAAAAAAATACCCAAGATGAATAATTCAATACTTGAAATTACATAATATTTCAGCAAATGCTGCTGTATCACCAATGAGTATGCAAGATTTAGTAACACTAGCGGCAATGACTGGTGGCAGCAGTAATCTGCAAGTGCAGCCGAGCTGTAAGTCCACTGTATTCAATTAACAGTTTGATAAATATGTCGATGCATTATGTATCCATTTTATTAATGAGAGAACCAATTGTTTTTATAGCACTGACTGGATTGGGTAATTCAACGGCAGGTATGTCACTATGTACGTGTCGTATTGCCTGGTACAGTATTAACAAATACTAAAAAATATTTAACAATTTATATGGGATTACGACGACGCATTAAAAAACATGCAATGCACGTTAAAAATTTATGATGAGAAATTATTTATTCGTCAACAAAGCGGAACGTTGAATTGTTAAAATACACTGTTGGAAAGAAATAGTATATTGTGTTACTAGTGCGTAAATTTCCACTTTTTCACACGCACGTGTAACACATCCTATTTTTTGTGGTACCTGCCGAGTTCACTTTTCGAAACAGTAGTGGGGATAATGTAGTTGTTTTTGTGCACGAGTGCGTAAAGTTCACGAGCGTGCGTAAAGTGAATCTCCACCAAAGGAGAACCCCCCAAATATTTTCTATTGGAAATCAAAACGATCTTTCGAAGGGAAGATGATGGATATCGATCGGAATTTGGTAACCAACGACTTCAAACTGTAAAATGACCGGATTTAAACAATTGTGCCGGGGTCATGCGGTATTATTTTAGTGCAGGGGTCATTAGGAACATTGTTAATCGTATCAGTCTCTTGACTGCCCCCCAGCAAGAACAGCACCCCAACAGCCCGGGAAAAGGGAAAAATTCTCTTCAATTTTCCCTCTTTGGATTTTTGATGAGTTTTCATGAGATTTTGACGAATTTCGCCAATACATATTTCAGGAATAATTTTTGATAGTCATTGTTAAATAATTGCGTTATGTGAAATCAAGTGAAACAATTTCAAAATTCAAATATACACAGTGGAAATTGAGTTACACACACATCGAATTCAGTCACACACGCTTCAAATTGAGTTACACACGCCTCAAATTGAGTTACACACGCCCCAACTTGAGTTACATACATGCGAAACTATTTCACACCGATAATTTCAAATGTGGAAAACATTTTGTGTAATTCAGTAATGTGTGATTCATCAATGTGGGTGTGTAACTCGGATATATGCACATGAAAGCGTGGAAAACATCCCGTGTGATTCAACGGTGTGTAAAAAAACTGTGTGAAAAACAAATATGTGTGTGCAATTAATTGTGTGCAACTCTTATGTGTACATCTGAAATTGTGTACATGGGCAAAACAGCCTTAAATTTTTTTTTATCGTTATTTTACATCGCTTCGACCCGGTTAGAGTATACTGCAATGATGATCAAGACTTTAAATGGTTAGATCGCACGATTCTACCCGGCCGGGATTTGAACTCGGAACCTTTTGCATGTGAGGCAACGAACTTACCCATTGCGCCAAGCCACCGGGCCAGCCTTAAATTTCATGGACAATTGACTATTAATTTTCAGGAGACTCACATTTAATTTAGTTTAGGGTAAAAAAATTACGAAATTTCACTGAAATTCCACGAATTTCTTCAATTTTCAATCAAATCATGAATGTTTATTACCAAATTACCCTGGATTTTTCTGATTTTTATTAATTCTCATGAAATAATTGAACTAAAATTTCCACTCACCATCGATTTTACCCAAAAATTTGAAATTTGCGATGTCGAAATTCCTCGAAATTTCATTCAAAAAATTGTAAAAGTGAATAAATGACAAATCAAATTCCGTTGCTTCAGCCATTGCAATCATTCTGTGCCCTGTATTCTACCTAATAAACAGTGCAATTAATCTAGAATTGATGAAACGGTCTTAATATGGGATTATGATGACGCATTAAAAAAACTGCAATTCACGTTAAGAATTTATGATGACAAATTATTGATTTGTCAACAAGGCGGAACACTGAATTGTTAAAATACACGGTTGAAAAGGAAATGGAATATCATGGACAATTCATAATTTTTTTCAGGAAATTCACATTCAATTCAATTGAGGGTAAAAAAAATTATGAATTTTCACTAAAATTCCATGAAATTCTTGAATTTTCAATCAAATCATGAATATTCATTACCAAATTACCCTGACTTTCCTGATTTCTATTGATTCTCATGAAATAATTGAACTAAAATTTCCACTTTCCATCGATTTTTCCCAAAAATTTGCAATTTTTAGTGTCAAAATTCCGCGAAATTTCATTCAAAAAATTCTAAAGTGTATAAATGACAAATCAAATTCCGTTGCTTTAACCGTTGCAATCACTCTGTATCTTGTATTGTATCTATTAAACAGTGCAATTAATCTAGAATTGATGAAACAGTCTTAAAGAACTTGTCACTTGCTTTTATGTCAAGCTGCCCTGCTCGGGAAAACAGGAAGCACAGGTGAGGCTCGCCGCGAACAAAAACAAGATCAATTTAACGATCATAACGCATAGACTTTATCGTCTGACGCTTGAGCTTTTAATCCAAAAGCATGATACCGCATAGGTTGACTATTTGGTTTTAACAAGTGGCAATAACCCCTTTAATTCTCAACATTGCTTGATATTTCAGGGTCCACTGGTAACAGTTTCAATCCAGTGACGTCTCTCACGCTCAATTCACTGACTGCATCACCACTGAGTGGCATTCAGGACTCATTGACAAGTGCTTATTCGAGTCTACAGCAATATGCAGGTAAATTACCATCATGTTAACGTTATAATTTCATCGTCAAGTTGAATAAGACATTCGATCAACCAATTGTTTTCACCAAATAATTCTTCAATTTCTGCATAAAACCTTATTCAACTTGATTGAAACCATAACGCTTGAAATTCAATCACAAAAAAATAAAATGAAAAATACGTATTGAAGCTCTCATTGGAAAAACAACAGTCACGGTGGAAAAGAAAGAGTTGCATAGTGAGTAATAGCGCGAGTATTTACAAGAAAAATCGCTTAAGTAGTTGATTATTTTCGTTTAACTGCTAGAATATCTCTAGAATTTCTTCTGCTCTCCCTTCACCAAAAACGTTTCTATTCTTCTATACTTCTTGAAAGTTAAGAATCCCCGGAATTCTCTCTCCCTTCTTCTCAAAACTCCTTCAATTTGTTTTCTCATTCTCTTTTGCTCCGCACAATGACGAAAAAGAAAAAATACTAGAAATATCGTGAGAATGTTGATACAAATGTGTACCGTTGACGTCCAGTAGTATCCCTGGCAATTAAATTTCCACGATGCATTGTAACTGGCATAAGTCCAAATTGTTACCTACCAACTGTGGAGTTCAAATGATATGCCGAAAACAGGTGAAACATTCTGGACGTTTGCCACTACATAGTCAATCCGCACTACTTGATCATAAATCAAAATTATTTGTGACAGTAGCTGATTAGAAGTTTTATCTATTCGATAAATAAGCTTCCGCGGCATGAAGTGTCGTTTTAATCGTTGATAACTGATCGGATTAATTAATACCCAGCGACTAACGAAACTAATGAATTTCAAAAGGATTTCCAACACTTACGACAACAAATAGCACAACAGCAATAGCTGCTGCTGCACTGGCTGCTCAGCAGCAAGCCATGATAGCAAATGCTGCTGGCAAGCAAATTGAGGGACCAGAGGGATGCAATTTATTCATCTACCATCTGCCCCAAGAATTCACTGATATGGATCTTGCATCGACATTCGTACAATTTGGTAATATGCTATCGGCCAAAGTCGTTGTTGATCTCAAAACCAACATGAGCAGGTGCTTCGGTAAGTGAATAATTCAATAAATCCCACACTGAGAGAAACATCGTCATAATATCACAAAACTGATTTCTTGCGCCAAATATCTTTTGAGAATAAATTTCTTCGGATAAGAAGTCCGGATAATGTGTCAGACAATGTCAGATTTCGTTGAAGTGTTCATGACTTGAACATGAACATTTCACGATAAAGTGAGAATTGCTTGCCACAAGAAATTGGTTTTTTCGTATAAGAAGATAAGAAAATTACTAAAAATATTAAAAGCTTCGATTCAGTGAATCATGAATCCGAGTTTCATATTGAATGAATAGAGAGTTTATGCAGAGGAAAACCTCCAGATATTAAAAATATATAACCGCCGCTTACGCTCAATCCCTTTGAGTTCGAAGGGAAGCAATATCTTCTTCTCCTTCTGTCAAACTATTCTTATCTTTTAAGGAATATTATCTCATTTCGAAAGAAGACATCACCTTTTCATTCAGTAACTTCCTCCTTAGCCCAAAGAGCACCGATTTCTTGTCTGAAATCTACCACAAATTGATCAAATATGTATGCGACGTTTTTCGCTCAAGAAATTTTTTTTGTGATATGTCGATTTTTCTCTTAGTGGAGGAATAAATGTTCGAGTTACTGCACTGAGACGCTAAAGTTCCACAATGTTCATTCTAATTATCGTGTAATTAATTTCCGTAGGTTTTGTATCATACGACAATCCAACAAGTGCTGCTGCTGCAATACAAACGATGAATGGATTTCACATAGGCACTAAACGACTGAAGGTGGAACACAAAAGAGCCAAAGAGGCTGCCAAGCCCTATTAGTCCCCTTCCCAACTCACGGGCTTCATTATTAATAGGTAGATGAATCAATTCCGAGTATTAAAAGGGCTGATAACTGCCATGAATTATTTACAAAGGGTATTTTAAAATGAAATAATCGTATTATCAAGAATTCAAGTCAATTTCACTAGTCACTAGACATTTACATACATTTATTTATTTATTCATCGAGTCATTTAACTATTTATCGAGAGTCTGTGATACTCAAATACTCTAGAATTTTTTTATTTATTTAATTGTGGTAGTATTTCAGTAAATCCGTCCAAATTTAACGATTAATTTGAAATAAATAGGTAATAAGGGAGGAATGGGTGGATTAATTGCTTGTGCATTACAGGTAACGCGAAGCATAAATCGTGTATTGATTATTTTTATTATCTAATTCATAATTTAATGCTAGAAAACGCTTCTATCAGTATTTTAAGGTATTTACTAACCCACATGAACAATGTGTTTAATTGGTGATTTCAATGTTAAACCAGAATCCACCATGGAGTCTAGTATTTGTAAAGGTATTCTGTGAAATTATCTCGAGTTTCCTTGGTATATTCAGGGGAATTCGAACGTCTTTTCATTGACAAATGCTGTCTAGTTTCGAGTGTTGATTAATTGGGGATTCTAATTCGGTGAAGTGAGGTTTTCATGCTTGAGATATTCTTGTGTGGTTTTTCAGCAATTGTGAAGTTATTCGAAGAGGTGAATTTGTTCCAGATGTGGGGTAATCTTTCATTTTTGCGATCATTTCCACAGAATTTTATCGGCTAAAAAATGTTTGATGACATCTTCTCCCAGAACCCTTTCAATTCCACTGCAGATTCATAATTACAGAATTTTTATAGTTTAAGTAACAAAAGAAAAATGTCGATACCAATTCACTTTAACGAACCCAAAGATCAAACCTACATCCTTAAACTCAACTATCATCCCCTCTAAGACCTCCCCATCCAATTATCCCCATCTCACATCCAATTATTTTCAGTTTTTCCAATTCCCCACAGTTATCAAGTCCTCATTCAAGTGCTTAGAGACCTCAGTAGGATTCTCTGCATTAAAACCTCATACGTCATATTTCGATGAAGAATTTGGTATTGTAAGAATGGTTCTCCACAGCAGATATATTTAACAAGACATAAGTCTTGCAGATCTATTCCACCGAAACCAATTATTCGACTGAACAACAGCGATGTGAAATTCCTCAGTATCTCCAAAATCAACGATTCAAATTGACCAAGTTTTTTTTTACTTTAAAGTTCGAGACGACCTTCGCAAAAAATGGTATTCCGAATCGAAGATTTACTCTATTATTCGGCACAAATATCTGCATTTCGTCAGTGAAAAAGTAACCGGTAGATTACGAACTCTACCGAAATGAGCTGTTGGTTGAAAACTCTATCCATTTTCACATGTATCACAACCCACCTCTTGAATTTCAAATGTATCACAAGGAGATGCAAATAATAAAGTCTTCCAGAGATCGTCTCTGTCCAAAAACTGGCCCTCAGGTAAATTTTGGTAGAGCTAGGCAGATGTGATCCCCGGTAGACTTGTTATTGTTGTTTTCGCGTGCTACATTTGCTTCCCAACATTCTCAACACGCGGTAGAACACTAGAGTCGTCAACCAAAATCTCTTTTCCGGTAGATTCGTCACTCTATCAGCAAAAAAAGTTATTTTGAAGCTTTCGAAATGGTCAAAATTCGGATCCCCATCGAAGATCTACTCTATCATTCAGCACAGATATCTGCATTTCGTCAGTGAAAAAGTAACCAATAGATTAAAAACTCTACCGAAATGAGCTGTCGGTTGATAACTCTACCCATCTTCACGTGTATCACAACCCACCTCCCGAATTTCAAATGTACCACAAGGAGATGCGAATAATAAAGTCTTCCAGAGATCTTCTCTGTCCAAAAACTGGCCCTCAGGTAGATTTTGGTAGAGCTAGACAGATGTCATCCCCCGTAGACTTGTTTTTTTCATTTTCACGTGCTACATTTGCCTCCCAACATGCTCAACACGCGGTAGATCGCTAGAGTCGTCAACCAAAATCTCACTACCGGTAGATTCGTCACTCTACCAGCAAAAAAAGCCAGCTTATTCGTTTTATTCTGTGTGGTGGTGACTAACATGTTCTGTGTGTTTGTTTGTGTGCCAGCAGGTGGCCTGTGACGTTGTGACTGTTATACTATCAACTGGAGTTCTCGCCCCCCCGTGCCATGTCTGTCTCAGTTCAGTCACGACTCGATCAGTCTCTGTGTTTTGTCGGTGCCTGTTGCAACTATACCATCATCAAAAATATAATGAAAAAAATCGAGTATAAATGTAACACCCCCCACCTTCCCTCCACCAATATTCCACACAGAATTCTTACAATCCTTTATGTTCCACTTTATTCTCCACGTACTTTCGTGAAAGAAACGGGAAAAAAAGAAAATTGAAAGCATCCTTTTTTGATCATTTTTTTTATCAAAGCTAACAAGCAACTCTTTTTTTTATCGTTTTCACGAGAGCTTTGAAGTCAGAAACTTTTACAAAAGAAAGTTTATCTCGTCCCTTTGTCGTTTTTAATTGAAAAAAAACGAAAGGATTTGCTAGAGGATTTTTTATAAGAATGGAATTTGTTGATGAAATCGACGCCAAAAAGTTGAGGAAAAATATTGAAAACAAAACAACTTCAATCTATGTGTATATATTTATATGTGTGCCCGTGCGTATTAAAATATGTGTCTAAACATTTCTAGTACATATGGGGGTAAAACGCTAACGAGTCGAGCGGTAACACCAGACTCAACGATTAATTATCATTAATAACTTAATGGTATGAGAGATAAAACGTTCAAGTACGTTTTTCTGTCGACTGAAAAGTAAATTTTTCAACCAAAAAATCAATTTTGTACGACAATTTTTCATTGATATCGAATTTCAGGGGCGCCACAAACATGAGTTGATTTTTTTCGCTTTTTTTTCTGCAGTATTTCTTTTAGTTACTTTTTTTTTCTTTGGGAAATTTGTGCGGTAGCATGAGCTCATTATCGTCTAGTTTTGGGGAAATATCTCGTCATTGAAGTGATATATCCAAATTTTTGTTGATAATTGATTGAAATTCATTATTACTAATCAGTTCTAATCAATCGTTAATTATCAATTAATTGATGAGCATGTTCATAAATTTTAATATATCAGTTTATCAGTGAGATATACCTCTGAACTAGATCATTACTACCGATTTCAAACCCCTATTTGTTTACGTTTCGTTAAAATCATTTATTTTCACTCACCAGTACGTTCCCTCGGTGCTCACGTCCTCTCCTCCCTCCCCAAAAAATAGCGCCAAAAAGTCCCTCGAACCACACACACACTCACATTTAAAAAAAATAATCCCCCTTGAACACGTTGAATCATCGCCGAGAAATTGTTGGAAAGTGCTGTCAGCGTCGATATTCACCGTCTTCACACCTGGAAAATTGAAAAAAAAGGGGGTTCAGGGGATGCACGTGGGGCGTTTTACGAGCCTCGCGTTTTGTCTCGCATGTGCAGAAAGGAAAAAAAATTTATGTCAACTAGCCCCACAACATTTTTACTCCATTTTTCTTTTAAAAAATGCCAACCTGATCCTCGCTTTACATTTTCGCCTCTTCACCCATTCGTCGAGGGGAAAAAAACGTTCAACATTTGCTCCCCTGTCACCAATTGCTGACACATAATTTTTTTTTTCAAAAACCAGATGAAGAGAAAAAAACAGGATTTTTTTTTCACACGTTTTTATCGTCTATGTACATGTACGCATATATATTTGTAATGTAACAGTACAAGTCACGAGGGTGGCAAAAATGTGCTCGGGGTTTAATGCATTGAGTATATATTTTTTTTCTTTTCTTTCGCCATTGAAAAAACACAACCTCACGATGATATTTATGTTTATTTTTCATGTACAGTTGATGTATGTTTTTTTCTTCGTTTAAAATGGTAGAATAATACTTTATCTGAAATAAATCTATCGAAAGTTGAGGCCTGCAAACGAAAAACAATACGAAATTACGAATAAAATAGTCAGACTCTTTATTTTTTATTTCCACGTGGTGAATTCATTCAGGGTGCACTCAACATTCGGTAGATTGATGCCATTTTTTTTCTCTACCAATTTTTTTCTGTTTAAAATATTTCTTCATGTTGAAATAATTTTTTTCTTTTCTTTTGGTAAATATGTAATGCTGAGGCTCCGAGATAAAATACCAAAGACGTGTCTCAGATTAACCGATTATTGTACTTACAACGTAATGCAATGCTACAGAATGACTAATATTACGACAAGTATGTAATCGATGAACAATCGTTAAAACTGATTTGATCGAGTAGTTTTAATTATTCAAGAGTTCAGGCAAATCTGACTAACACAAAGCCGAGGGTCGAAGCACACGCATCTACCATGCACAAGCATTAAATAAAAGTATCAATCATATTATTTTCTCCGCAATTATTGATTAATTGTTAATAGAATTATTGTTATCACGAGGATAGTTACTTGATTTATTGTTTTTTTTTGGTCTTAGTTCGTAAGTCATGACGATTAGTCGTAATTAATTTTTTTTGTTCACTATTCCTCGAAATGAATTGTTTATTTTCATTCAAATGTTTTACTTCTTATTATTGATATCGAAGGTAATGTGCCATTTATCAATGAGGGCAGAGTTTTTCTTTGGGTATTTAATGCCAGTCGTAGAGTTTAATTTTTCATCGTAAAATGTTGAACCAAAGTATGAAGATGGGCACTGCACATTTGTTTATACCAAAATGAATATTTGTTACCAGCGTGAGGGGGAGTGACTGGCCTGGGGTAAGAGTAAGAAAAATTGTGGAGTGGTGAACTGAAATGTCTCAATTTTTTTTGAGAATTCAATTTTTTAAATGAGAAATTTTTGCACAGAAAAATTAAATCTACGAGAAAAACGTCGCTATCTCAATTGAATTCCCAGATATTTAGAAAAAAATGGAGCAAAAACGAGTGAATTATGAAAATGTATGAGATCTATTTCTATTAATTTTTAGGAAATACCCAGAAGAAATAAATTCCTTTCATTTCTCCACTCGACATAATTTTAATTATCCTCCAGAGGCATTACAGATACAATTAAAAGATGAAATCAATCACCTCATGGCTGTCACTCCCCATGAGCTCCACAATTCGAGTACCTCGAATATAATTTATTTTGTCGGTTTAATAAATCCCTGTACTTCACGTAATGTAATGTTACTTATTTCCTTGAAATTCGATCATTGTTGCTAGTTGATTAATTAATGAATTACCACTTTCGTTCTCAATTTCTTAAGCTGAATCATGCGAAAAGGCTCTTAGATAGTTCGATTGTAAAAATTAATCAAGTTTAATTGTGCGTCCAATCGAGGGTTAACGCCATGCACCCACATAGCATTTTTTCTTGTAATTGACCATAAAAATTGCTATTTTGTCATTGAAAAATGTTAATTCGGACGGTTGATCGTAGTGTGAGGACAATATATGAAAAGTGACTATGTATTTGTTTATCATGTAATGATTTGAGTGGATGATCCTCGTTGAAATTTCCTTCCTCCCCCCGCCCAAAAAAAAAATAAATTGAAGGAAAAGTGTAAAAAAATGTGTGCGTTGTCACCCTACGATAAATGTTCCCCAGAATTTCTTTTCGCAGTGAATGACACTCGAGATAATTCACATTTTGACATAACGTTAAATGAAAAAATGAAGAATCGAAAACGATCATAGCCTAGGCATATGTTTATTCACGATTATAATTACGGTGTCTAAAAAAAAAACTAAATAGTGATTAATTAGATTTTTTATATCACCGTGTGAAATTGTAGGCGCGTGATGTTTAAGGATAAAAACATTGAGGAGAGGGTTGAGAGGAGGAAAATTAATAGAGTGTGTGTGTATGCGCGTATGTGTAAGCGCTGTGGTTTAGCTGGAAAAATGAATAAATCGTATTTTGGAAATAAAACTGTTTTGATTTTTTTGTCACCCTATTCAGAAGATAATTGAGTTTTCATTGAGGAGAAGATGAAGAAGGGATTTTATTAACAACAGTTGATCAATTAAAATTGGGTAGAAGGGATACATCTATTTTTAAAGTTTGTTTTTTGTCAAATATTTTAAAATTGAAGAATAAATTTCGTGAAAATCCTTTTTGAACAATGAATTCCCCATGCGATATTGTGCATTCTAATGGAAAATATTTAAAAACTAGTAATTACTCAGAACTGACTGAAAGAGTTTTTAATTTTTCGTATTTTCGTAGCTCACGTTGTCCAGTACTGAAAAGTCTTGGTAAAAATTTCCCTAACTCTCATAGATTTCAAAATATTTTACGAAAACAAAAATATTGATTTGAAACAATGGAAGTAATTCATTTCATTTTTTTAATCACCTTATTTGGTTGATACTTGAGATTTCATTGAGGACAAGATCAAGTAAGAATCTGATTAACGACAGTTGATCAATTAAAATTTGATAGAAGAGATAAAACTGTTTTTAAAGTTTGTATTTTTGTCAAATATGTTGAAATTCAAGAATAATTTTTGTGAAAATCCTTTTTGAACAATGAATTGTCAATGAAATATTGTCTATTCTAATTTTAAAAAAATAAGAAAACTAATGATTAATTAGAATTGACTGAAAGAGTTTTTAATTTTTCGAATTTCCCTTAGCTCACATTTGCCTGTACAGAAAAGTCTTTGTTACAATTACCCTATTTCTCATAAATTTCAAAGTATGTTACGAACCCAAAAATATCGTTTTGAAACAATGGAAGTAACCATTAATTTTAAAAATGTAAAAAAACCCAATTCACATAATTTTCCTAATGAACAATTTTTAAAATTAATCAATTGTAAAAACTCACCCTTAGTTGAGCACGTGAAGTCGGATATCCAGAAGACACGTGAAGCGCTGCCTCACGGCCGGAATGACAAAAAGATGGTTTTGAACCAGGGGAGACTCCTAGACCCCATTGCCCTCCTAGACAATGTTGTCACAACTCTGCTTTTCAATTGAAAGCAGACATCATCTTTAGAGACATTTGTCATGTTTAGAGGCCCTAGCACGCCATTTCTTGACCCGCGCTTTCATTTGAGCCCAAAAAAACATTCATATGTTGTCTGACATCGCTGCTACAAACTCGGGTCTACAACTCGGGTTTTCAATTCAAAACAAAATTATACAAGTTCGCAGCGAGTTTATTTGCATTTTCAATTTTATTAAACCATTCAATGATATTAGATTGATGTCTCAATTCAAATGAGATTGGGCTACGCAGTGTTAATTCAAAAGAGTCTACTTGGGATATATATGCGTGTAATTAACAGTGGACACTCGATAGAATCGCGGACGCGACGATCATTTGCGCTATAGTGAGACACATGGCGCCATCCATAATTAATATCGAGTGCAAATGAAACGAATGCAATTTCTACTCTACCGACACTGTTTGACCGACTGCAATGACCGTGCACAGATGTGGTGTACAGTTGTTCCCTCACATTTTTCACAAATCTGTGGATAGCCGCGGATGTGTAGTACAAGTCGTCAAATTTAGTTCTG
Source organism: Diachasma alloeum (assembly GCF_001412515.2). Classification (NCBI taxonomy): domain Eukaryota; kingdom Metazoa; phylum Arthropoda; class Insecta; order Hymenoptera; family Braconidae; genus Diachasma; species Diachasma alloeum. The sequence goes on along the minus strand of NW_021680666.1, from coordinate 16,261 downwards.
GGAGTAACTAGACGTTTGTGGCTAGAGGTTAGGTTGGGTCGTGCATTTCGATCCCACTCTCCCATGCAACCCAACCTTACCAGAAAACGTCTCTAGTTACTAGAGGTTGGGTTGAGTGTTGAGTCGTTCATTTCGATCCTATTGGATCCCATTCTCCCATGCAACCCAACCTTACCAGAAAACGTCTAGTTACTCCCAGAACTTATTTTGACGATTGTACAGTTGTGGAAGTACGAACGGGTCCCCCCCTTCATGATTGTTGCGTAGGCCTCTCCAGGTGCAAATGTAAACTGCATTTGAGTGTCGTAAAGATCCGATCCCTGCTTTTACTTTTTAAAAAAGTAATAATTATCAAATGGTTTTTCTCAGCTAGAAAATTTTTTATTTTTTTAAAAAGTAATAATCATCAGATGTTTTTTGTCAGCTAGAAATTTTTTTCAGAACATCTTCAATTAGGAAAAAATAGAATATTTGGAAAATCTGTACGAGGGGGCTAATAGAACGGATTTAAATTGCCAACTTTTTCTCTCTCTCTTCCCCTCCCCGCCGCCGCGGCGCTGCGCCTTTAATTCCGTTTGGTCTCCTTCCCGCTATTCTCCAAGGGCATATCATAGCGTCTGTTGCTCCGACATTTATGATAAAATCTGCCTGATCAGGCCGAGGAATTATTATAAAATATGGTGTGTTAGCAACGTTGTCGACCGGAATGATGAGTTTCTCGAGCGACGAAGTCAATTTCTTGGTGTATCGGTATTTGCAAGAGTCGGGTGAGTAATCAGGACTGTCGACATAACCTCAGACTATTTCCAATTATAGTGTAACATCAATTAGATTAAATTATTTTATGTTTCACCTAAAAAAATTCTGTTTAAAAAAGGCCGTTCTCTGCTGCACTTAAGAATTTTAATGAAAAGGCTCTAGTGACAATTGATTGTTGGATATCGACATAACCTCAGATTATTTCCAATTATAGTGTAATATCAATTAGATTAAATTATTTCATGTTTCACCTAAAAAATTTCTGTTTAAAAAAGGCCGTTCTCTGCTGCACTTAAGAATTTTAATGAAAAGGCTCTAGTGGCAATTGATTGTTGGATAAACCGTTAATTTCTAACAAAAAAGCTATCAACTGACTAATTGATAATCTATCGATTTAAGTTTTTTCATTAGTTCAGGAAAATAAGTATAGCAGCCGTTTCACGATCCTGAAGATAGTAGAGAGTGAAAAGACGTTAAAAATCGAAAATACTCTTTCGCGCACAATGCTTATCATTGGCTAATTATTCGGAGTAGTCCCCTACACTTCCTTTTCCTATAACAATTCATTTTAGAGATCAATTCCATTCATATTATTTCCTGAATCTTAATAAAATGAGCAGAACTGTTTTTTATGAAACAATCGAATGATTAATTTTTGAATAGTACAGAGAAAAATAAGGAACTCCATTCTTTTTTATAATTCATCTTTATGCATAAAATTCCGTCAATATATTAACCCTCGAGTGGTCGCCCCTCTCCACCAAACGTATCTGGTCGCGTGATGAGCGCTGCGCCGTTCTGTGTATTTTACTATATTGAGAAAAAAAAAGTTCAAAAAAATGATGTATCTATGATTAAACGATTAACTTTAAACTTCCAACTGACAACTAATATCAGTATAAAACGAGAAAAGTGAGAACATTATTCAAAAATTCGACTCAGTCAAAATCTCTGTGTTAAACACAGAGATTTTGACTGAGTCGAATTTTTAAGGAATTTTAATTTTTGATCGGTGCAAAGATGCACAGAACAAAAATTGTTTAAATGTTTGACATGGTGGAAAGTAGGAATTCCAATTTTTTCAGATTTTTTCTCAACAACGTTTCAGCGTAAAAAATAAAAATGGAGACAGAACGGCGCTCGTGCCATGACGCGGCCGATCGAGGGTTAATGTAAAGTAGCACCAAGAGAAGTTGATTTCTCTTCAAGATTAATGAGATTTTTTAAATAACGTGGAGATTGAGGAACACTTATGGAAGATGTATCGTTCGTACCTTTAAAAATACTTTCGAGAAATGCGTCTGGAAATTACCATGATTTGTTGGAATTGATTGGTGGAATTTTGATTCATTTTATTTGTTTAGGGTTTCAACATTCGGCCTACACATTTGGCATAGAATCGCACATATCTCAGAGTAATATAAATGGTGCTCTCGTGCCACCTGCCGCTCTTCTTTCGGTAATACAAAAAGGTCTGCAGTACACAGAGGCTGAGATATCTATCGGCGAAGATGGTAGTGAGCAGAGAATGGTTGAATCTCTGTCCCTCATCGATGCAGTTATGCCCGACGTTGTGGCATCGAGGCAGAATCAACAGAATCAGGCTAAACAACAGGTGAAGACTGATGTTCAAGATACAAATGGTGAAGAAGGTAAATACCCACGTTTTATTTTATTTTTCAATTGTTTCACATTCAGTTAGTTATTATTAATAATCCTGGAACACCCTGGTTAATGAAGAATTATCTTCATCGAACCTCCTTCAGCAACCAGGAAAATAAAGTCAACTGCTTTTGTATATAAAGGCCTTGTATGTAAGAATTTCTCATTCGAGAAATTTTCCTCTGAATTTCGGAAATATATTTCATGATTTTTTTTTGTGAACTATGTTTTAGATGTATTTGAGAGGAATTTAGATCCGATGAGATATTTTGCAATGTATATATGAGGTGTATGTCTACTCAAAGCTTACATAAAATGTCTAGAGAGAGACCAATAGACTTGTGCCACTTACTTTTACCACGTTACTATTTTTTTCGGGAGTCTGTTAGGGCCAACAGTTGAGTTTCAAATCAATATGAGTTGTTAAATTTCAGTCATCGGACGAACGGGCATAAGTAACAGCTCAAATTTGGGAGGCTCAAGTTTAACAAGGTCTGATTCATTTTATAAACATTAAATTGGTCTTTGAATAGGACAAAAGTTGCATTTCATTGCATAAAGAATTTGTTCCACAATTCCATTATCTTTGTCATCTTTGAATCATTTCGGCTCCGGCTGGAGATAAGGTAAACGACCATATGCTCGTCTAGTTAAGATCAGGGTTGGACAAGTAAAACACCACCATTTTTTTTAACAAGTTTTCTATACGTAAACCAACAAGTAATTTACCAAGGAGGTTTTAGATTTTTTTGACCGCTTGTGCGCGCGATTGAGAACAACATAGTTGTTCTGACGCGCGAACAACCCCGTTGACAGGGCGGAGCGCGCGTGTAATGTGCGAGTCTTGCAAGGGTCAAACATCGCAATGGGCATGCCTCACGAGGATTAAACCTTGCAAGGGTCCTATCTTGCGAGGGTCAAACAACAGAGGTAGGCAGGACAATCTTAAAAATCAAACGATAACAAGCGGTAACCGGGGAGTAGAAAGGACAATCATAAGGTTCCAACGATTATGAGGAACAATCGCAACCGGTCAACAATTATAAGGGTCAAACAAAAGGGGCAGCAAGGAAAATCGTCGAGGGTCTAACGGGAGACATGATTCTCACGAGGTATAACCCTCGCGACGTTTGCACCTTGCAATGCTGGCCTAGTGTGCGGTATGACCGTTGCGACATTTAACCCTCGTGAGGCATGATCCTGTCGATATTTGATCCTCGCGAGCCATGGTCTTTGCGAGGTATGGTCTTTGCATGGCCTTTGCGAGGATTCATAACGTTTGACGCTTGCCAGGTATGACCCTCGTGACCTTTGACCCTCGTAAGGTATAACCGTTGGAAATTCAACCACGGGAGTTACTGCACTGATAGTCGGGTTGAGTGATTTTCTACCAGTTATTCATCTTTTTTTACCATTGAGAGGTAAATTACCAATATTCTACTATGTACCATCGAAAACCCCAATTTTCAACGAACGACCCAACCCAGGTTAAGATGAACATATCTTGGAATTCACATTTCTATCAAAATGAGTATGACTACAAGATTTTTGTATTGGATATGAGAAAATGAATCCTGCAGACTTCTAATTCAATATAATTAATCATGATAATTATGATTTGTTAATGAATAATCATCGGTAAACGTTATATCCCAACCAATGGTATCATAAATATCTAATCTGATGTTACAGAAGTATACTGCTCGGTTTGACACCTACACAAGTCGTTTATTTTCTGTCTTCTCCCACATGGAGAAAAATTTTGAAATTTGTTTTTGAAATTTTGAGAAGGGGCGCAAAGTGACAGCCAGGGGGATCCAACTTTATTGTGTCGAGTGAAATATGATTTTTCTGTACTGCTTCTCACGATTTCTCGTCTGGGAATTGGTATTACATACTTCCCAAACTCGAAAACTTGAAAATCACTACAGAAAAATATTGTTCCTGGGCTGTTGCGATGGGGTTTTTTTACTCGTGTGGTTGGCCAGTCCTCGCTTACGGCTCGGAGGCCAATGCCACACGAGTGAAAAACCCCATCGCAACAGGCCGGAAAAATACTATTTCTGTACTGCTTCTCACGATTTCTCGTCTGGGAATTGTTATTACATACTTCCCAAACTCAAAAACTTGAAAATCACTACAGAAAAATATTGTTCCTGGGCTGTTGCGATGGGGTTTTTTTTACTCGTGTGGTTGGCCAGTCCTCGCCTACGGCTCGGAGACCAACACCACACGAGTAAAAAACCCCATCGCAACAGACCGGAAAAATACTATTTCGGCCTTGTGACGAACATAATCTTTCTTCACAATGTCCGTAAATGGAATTTGACGGACATGCAGTCTGCGTAAAACGACATTTCACGAACAGTATGATGAAATAGTATATTTCAGCACGTGTGGGGCAATTTCGTCTTTAACGTGTGTGGGGTTTACAGCATGAGCCGAAGGCGAGTGATGTAACCACACACGTTAAGGACGAAATTTCCCAACAAGTACTGAACAAAATTTTATGTCACGAAGCCTGAAACCGGCTGAATTAGACACGAGACGCGAAGCGTCGAGTGTGTAATCCAGCCGGTTTCAGGCATGAGTGGCATAAAAGTCTTTTCATTTACTTGTAAACGAAAAAGGTACAGTTCGGTCACTCACTGAACGTAACATCACTGTCAAGAAATATCGTTCGACACATGTGAGACGGTAATTTTCACACTCGTGAAAATTCCACCTCACTTGTATCAAAATTATTAATTCGACTCATGTAATTATATCCCTCACCTTCGACTCGGAATATAAAGTCACATTTCGTCAAATAATACTTTTATCGCCTGATGACATAATATACTATTTTGATTGCTGAGAAACGCAACGAGCTTACTGTCGCAGTAAGTGGTGTAAGAAAAACGCTATTACAAAGCTCCGGCTTTTATGGTATAGGGATGAGACTGCCACCACTCGAAAAAATTTTGCACGCTGAGTTCAAATCTACCCGTTAAATCTCATAAAATGACCTAGTTTCTACAAAAAAAAATTGAAGTACTCAATATGGCCTAAAATCGCCTTTTTTTATGTTATTAAAAAATAACGCCTGTATCTATTGAGCTAAAAAAGCACCGTAAAGACCACAAATTATAGTTCTAGATGGTGTGAGCTGGTTTTAATCAAAACCAGAAAATTATCCATATTAAATTTCGTATTTTTTCAATAAAATTGCATTTATTTTTCGAAAGAATATCATAGTCGTAATATTATAGCCGCCAGATTGAAGGGTCATTTTTTGTCCATTTTATTTTTTGATTAAAGTGCCTTTAAGAGCATGGTACCAAATCTAACGCTTCAAGAAAAGAGATTTCTGATTTTTTTCGTCGAAAATCAGCCAAACCTTTGGCAGAACGGTTTATGGAGGTACTGCAATGAGAATAAATCGATAAAAATGGGGATTTAATAAGTTGAAGTAAAGACACTCCATGAGATCTGGTAATTTATACTGTTTTTCTGGATTCAAATATGTTTCACTCATAAATCTTACTCCCGAAATTTGTCCAATAGAAATATTTCATGCATTTTGCAGTCTCCCAGTGTGCAAAATCGTCTGGAGCATTTTAACCCTTAAATCTGGCGGTTGAAATCCCACATGATGATGCAACTTCAGACTATTACTGCTATGATATTCTTTCGAAAAATAAATGTAATTTTATTGAAAAATGTGGACTTTCTTATTAATAATCTCCTGCTTTTGATTAAAACTACCTTACTCCATCTAGAACTATAATTTCCGGTCTTTTCGTTGTTTTTTTAGCTCAGTAGATACAGGCGTTAGTTCTTGAATTTTCAACAAGATGATTTTGGGCCATTTTGACGATCTTAACAATTTTTCTTCAGAAACTAGATCATTTTATGAGATTTGGCCGGTGGATTTGAAATCGGCGTGCAAAAATCTTTCCAGTGGTGACAGTCTTATCACTGTTCTAAAAAGCCGGATTTCTGTAGGACTGTGTAATGTAACAATCAAGGATATGAATCGACAATAAATTTCACTCCCAAGGATTGGCTGCGTATCAGATAAGCCGTGACGTACTCATCCTCAATAGTGGAGTGTTGTACTAGGCTAAAATGGAGCCTCATCAATCATCCTCATTTGACCCTGGATTGAACAATGAGGTCAGGCCTGTTTGTGGCGTGAGCCATTTAGCCTCGCCAAAGCCTTGTTAATTCTTACCTGAAAACTCCACACGAGTGAAAAATCTCGTCGTAACAGTTCGGAAATATACTATTCCGGTCTTGCAATGAAAATATACATTTCAATACTTGCGCGTCTGTATGTCTCTGTCTATTTGTGATGAAGTTTTTCGTGGATTATACTCTAATAAATCGAATGAATTTTTTTTTTTGAAATTTAAATGTAGATATTGTGAAAACTCACTTATCGAAATTAATTGGAATTTAGTCCACAGATCAATATTTTGGGTTTTAGGAATTATTTCAATGATGGTTGCCTAACGATTAAAACAATCATGTATATTGACTAAGATTATAAAAAGAAAATGAAAAGAAATATAATGTTCTAGGAGAACATTACAAAAGGAATTATTATGATTATATAATTTAGTCGAGATTGCATTGTAACAGCCATTGACAGATTTGTTGCATTCAAGATAAAAAAAAAGCTGCACATTACTTTCCTCCCATTATTTAGGTCTACATAGAATATTAAAATTGTCTTTTTTAGTTGTTGCTTCGAATGACAACGTAGCTGGGGCAGAGCGAGGTGGTGATTGTGCAGAGATGGAAGTTGATGAACAACGTGAGGGTGTGGGGGCTGGTAGTACTCCGAGTGCAGTGGAAATTCCAGCGAGCAAAGCTACAAAATTACGTGGACACGAGTCAGAAGTCTTCATCTGCGCCTGGAATCCAACGACTGACCTATTAGCCTCTGGTTCAGGTGACAGCACAGCACGTATTTGGGATATGTCGGATAATTCCCAGGCTCCGAACCAATTGGTTCTTCGTCATTGCATTCAGAGAGGTGGCACAGAAGTACCTAGCAATAAGGATGTTACTTCTCTTGACTGGAATGTAAGTTTAATTCGATGAAGGTAGAAACTGGAGATACGAAATTTCGATTTTTGTAGACATTATATTAGGTGTATAACATAATCTTTCCGTTTTTTTATAAAAAAATATGTAACATTATAGAATATATAAGTACTAGATCGGGCAACATACGAATGACATCGCGAAAAAAATTGCAGGCTTTGAAGCGATGAAGTTATTGACGAATTTTCGTATATCGTCCAGAATTTGGAAGCGCTTTACCTCCAAGGGGTGCTGCATGGACCGGAACAGATGGTAATCGGAAGGGGCGAAGTCCGTTGAATAAGCCGCGTGCGGGACAATCTCCCAGCCCAAGCTTAAAATCGTTTTCTGTGTCGCGCGAGCAACATGACGTCGAGCGTTATCATGGAGCAACATGAAGTTCCGGCTCCCTTGCCCAGTAAATGGCCTCTTCTCATCAAGTACCTCGTTCAATTTGTTCAATTGTCGACTGTAGCGTTCTGCAGTAACTGTCTGACCCGTTTCCAAAGTCCGTAATAGAGCACCCTTCATATCTGACCAGATGCAGAGGATAACCTTCTTTATGTGAACTTTTTGTTGGGGAGTGGATGCCGATGGTTGTTCAGGATCCACCCTTGACTTTTTTCGTTTGGGATTAGCAAAAAAAATATTTTTTTCAGCCCCTGTCACAATTTTTGACAAAAAAATTTTCTTCTGGCCCTTGGCGAGCAATAAAAGACACGTGTTCATACGTTGGCCGCGTTAGACAGCTCTTCTAGGCATGACAAATAGCGTATTAAAAACAGTAAGGTTTACTCTAGAAAATCGCAAATGAACGCGTAAATATTTAAATTTTAAATAAGACCGTACTTAATGAAAAAAACGGAAAGATTAAGTTACACACCTAATGATAATTCTTCTATGTGCGAATCGGATGTTGAAGAACCTCATGACAAGCCATGTTAAAATTTCCGTGGAGGACCGATGAGATTTGAATTTGTTGTTCTAATTACGTGTTTACAATGCGTTTCCGTATAATTCAAGTTTAACTGAATCTGGAGCAGAATCATCTCAGATGTTGTTCAATTACTAGGATGACAATTTGAAAGATCGCAGTTTTCCTTAAAAAAAAAGACAAGCAGGTAACATCTTCGTTCTACTTAGAACTGTGTTTGTCTTTTTTTGTCATCAATAAGTTGATGGAAAGCTTCTGAATGATTCCATTTCGGTTGTTATATAAATTCTTATGCGATAAAAAAATTGTTTCAGCATTTGTCATGATATCCAATGAGATGAATTTACATACAAAGTTGATTATCTCCAGGACTAACTATCCGATTCCGTTCATGTTCAGCACGTAATATTACAGTTCGAGGAGGCCACTTCATAGCAAACTTCAAATTAATACATTTTTTCTTTTGTTGATGTGTAAAGAACAATTTTGAGCAAAAACCAAAAATTGGAAATATTTTAAACACTAGGTACAAATTGGCATATATATTTTTATTCATTGCGATAGCAGACATCGGGAAGAATATTTAAAAAAAAATAAAATTGGTTGGACAGTTCTCAAAATATTTGCGAAAAACGATTTAGAAACAAGTGCCGATTTTTCCAAAACGGCCGGATCGATTGGGCTGAAAATGAACACAGATTTATTCCTCATTAATACCTATAATCTGAAAAAAGTTGAATTTTTTTGGAATGATTTTTGTCCTTTAATTCTTTGATTTTTTAATATTCGGCTACCAGGTGGACAGACGCACATAAACACATAGTCTTCAAAATTCCTATTTTTGTGTTTTAGATCATTCTACATTATTACCAAGCAAAATTAGAAAATCTAAACAACCGATTTCAATGCTTCAATTCGACAAAAGCAAAAGTAGGGAATTGATCGGCAAGCTGTCGATTTAACTCGTAATTGGTCATATATGCTTCAGTATATCCTTGGCTTATATTCAAGGTGAATAAAACGACGTGCTGCGGCAATTCCCTCGCATGGCGACCAGTCTAGGGTTAAAGCAAACGTAGAAAAATGTATTTGAAAAAATGTAAAACGTCTGTTACTTTGTTTATTTTACACTTTATTTTTGCCTCTTCGACAGTTCGAATGTATAATGTATCTATCTAAATGTTTTAAATATGTCACTGACGACCGGTATGCTTCCCTTAGTGGGTTCCCTTCCATTAGTTCTCTTTTGAAATGAAAGAAAATGGTACATAAATGACGTTGCAGACTTTTTTGAAGATATTCTCGAAAGATAAGGAAATGTCGTTTGTCATAAATTTCATCGATTATAAAAAAGGTCATGACATTTTTCTGTAAACTCATTAGTCGTAGACATATTTAAAAAATTGTCTGTATGAAAATTCTGAATCCATCATATATAACTCCGCTACATGATAATTTCTTCATTGATGATGCCGGTTTCACTTTCAGTGCGATGGTACCTTGTTGGCAACAGGTAGTTATGACGGTTATGCAAGAATCTGGACGACAGACGGCAGATTATCCTCTACATTAGGACAGCACAAGGGTCCCATATTCGCCCTGAAATGGAACAAACGTGGGAATTACATTCTTAGCGCTGGTGTTGACAGGACAACGATTATTTGGGACGCTGCTAGTGGGCAATGCACTCAACAGTTCAGTTTCCATTGTGCGCCTGCATTGGACGTTGATTGGCAAACGAATACTTCATTCGCCAGTTGTTCAACGGACCAGTGTATTCACGTGTGTAAACTTCATGTGGATAAACCTATCAAGAGCTTCCAGGGACATACAGTGAGTTATGTGCATTCTTATGCATGAACCAGTATATTAAATTTCTGCATTACTTGACCGGGCGCGTGGTGTCGCGTGCACTGAACTTGCCTCCTAAGACCCATGAAATTTCATCACCCTGACAAATACAGGGCAAAAAGAATGGTGAATATGAAGAAAATCAAAGAAGGAGATCAATGATGAGTGGACAATTAATGAGTTATTTTGAATTTTCAATCAATTCTTACAAATTTATCAAAGTAACCCGTTATTGATCCTATTTATGAAAATAGAAAAATGATATAAACAAGTGGATAATCGCATTTTCTATATATGGGTATCGTTTATGTTGCTAACAAATTAGCAATATGCTTCCGAATGGATTCTCTATTTTTGAAATTTATTACTCTTATTTTTTATTGTTTCCAATAGTGACACCCATATGACTCTCATTTAACGCCTATATATGGCTCCAATGGACTCCATATGACCTCCATATAACCCTATATGAACCTCATATGAACCCATATCACTTCATACACCCCCATATGAACCCCATATGAGCCCATTATGACACGATATGACCTCATATAACCCCCATATGCCTCCGTACAACTTTTATATGACCCCATATAATCCATATATGATTCCCATATGACGTAAATCTTCACATTGCTACTATGCAACTTAATAAATAGTTATGCTCTTTTCATCATCTTTGCACTTCATCGAGAAAGCATCAAAACAATCTTTTTGAGCCATGGATTTCATTGATATGACTTAATTTTTCCAGTTTATCATGAAAAAAATAAAAAAATAAAAATCTCACAACCATCATATTCTGCCAGAATCAAGAGGCTATCAATACAAATTTTTTAAGCCATGATTCATTTCATTCTGATAACAATTCTTGGACTGAGCGTCGAAAAATCGGTTTTTGACACAATACCAATATTTCACAAACTTTATGAATAATTCAACTTTAATTGGTGTCGATGAATAGAGCCTATTAACGTCTATATCCATCGAAAAATTCATGAAATTTCATGAAGCTCCTATAAAGAAAATTGCGGAAAAAAAATGAAAAAAAAATGCACATACATACATACAGACACCATTTAAAAATAGCATATTTAGACTTTTTAGACCATATTTAGTTACCCTGACACCAAAATTTGGAAACTTAATTAAATTTGGGCCTTCAATTGAAAGCCCGAGTTGAAGACCCGAGTTTGTAGCAAAGATGTCAGACAAGATATGAATGTTTTTTGGGCTCAAATGAAAGAGCGGGTCGAGAAATGGCATGCTAGGACCTCTAAAGATGGTTTTGAACCAGGGGAGACTCCTAGACCCCAATGTTCTATACATACTCCTAGACCCCATTGTCCTCCTAGACAATGATGTCACAACTCTGCTTTTCAATTGAAAACAGATATCATCTTTAGAGACATTTGTCTTGTTTAGAGGCCCTAGTACGCCATTTCTCGACCCGCTCTTTCATTTGAGCCAAAAAAAACATTTATATCTTGTCTGACATCTCTGCTATTAACTCTGGTCATCAACTCTGGTTTTCAGTTGAAATTGGAATTGTTAATTTACACAATAATAGGAGTGCATTGACGATTTTTTCTTAACTCGCAAAAATCTTCAAACAATTTGCTACCAATTGGTGATAAAATTTTTTGGAAATAATGAAATAGGGGGGATAACGCCTTTTTTTTCAGGGGTGATTTTTCAAAAATTTATTTTTAAAAAAGTACTAACTAGCAAATGTTTTTTATTAGCTCGCAATTTTCTTCAAAACTACTTCAATGAGGAAAAAAATAAAAATTTGGAATATCAAATGTCGGTTGAGCGGTCAGACGATCGCGAAAACCCCGAAATTCAGTACATCATCAGCCTTTGTAGAATCAACGTGTTGTGTCGTTTACAGTACATCACCGACGCATCACATGAAAGTACATCGCCTCAAATTCAATGAATTATCAGAGACAATTGTCAAGGACAATTAACATTTATTAACAATTCAGTACATCAACCGCTCTAACGCGGAGCCACGTTTGGCTCCGTTATTGCCAGAATTAATACAAAATCGTAAATTCTAGCAAATATAAAATGACATCAATGTGATTCAAAATAATTTCAAATACTCTAAAATGATCCATTAAAATCCGAAAGATTGGAAAATATGCGAATAGTAATTTTAAGTATGGAAAAGAAGCGATCGCAACCCAAGCTGATACGCAGAGGCAAAAGTATTGTCCACCAGGTGGACATGAATCCGAGAGAGAGAGGATGCTGGGAGGCAGCATGAGTGCGAGAGAAAACGAACTGGGTAGCTACGCGAAATCGAGAGAACTAGGCAAAATATATGTAATTTTCTATTTTCGGGCGATAATTATTCGAATTCTAGATTTTAGAGAGCATTTATAATTATTTTCCGTGGTTTCGCCATTTTTAACGCATTAGAATCGTGGATATGATCCACCAAAAATAGAACAAGGGAAATGGAGGGTTTTGAATCAGCCACATGGCTGTTTTACCCGAAGGGAGCATTTCTAAACCGGAAATAGAGGTTTTCTCCATCAAAATGGGTAGATTCTGGTGTCAAACGATTTATAAAATAATAGGTTGCTTATTCATTAACGTAAGAGAGCCCCGAGTCGAATAATTGGACCTGACAAGTTCGACTTGGGTCTTTCCGTTCAGAACTGGATAGGTCTTGGGAAGCCTCTTCCCAAGTGCTTCCGAGACCTTTCTACCTCTTGTTATGTCCCATTTCAGCACTTGTTAGGTGTAAGCAGGACTTGTATTCAGACTTTCCAAATCCTTGCCGGTCCCCGTAATTCTATGGGCCTATATTAAATCTGCGTTCATATCCCTGTTTACTCATGCGTTATTGAAATAAAAAATGCAATTATTGTTTTCTTTTTAATCTCGAAAATCGACATTTCACGAGAGGGTGGAGGGGAGATGCATGTATGTGGAGGCTTGACATTTTTACCCAACCAGGGGAGAAGGTTGCAGAATCTATTCTAGCCACTTTTGCCCCTCCGCTTGCATGCATTATCCAAATAAAAAATGAAAGTGTTAACAAATCTGACCATTGTTCCAAGTAAAAACCGAAAATCTGACCCTGTGGCCCCCGGTGAAAAATTTTTTTTTTCAGTTTTAACTTTTTCCACATACTTTTAAGAGTTCTGAATAGCCCGTCGCTTAAATAGTTGGAATCAACGTTCACCCGGCTAAAAAATTCGATTTTGGCGAAAGTCGACTTTCTCCCGAGAAAAACAAAAAATCTGACCCTTTGAAAATTAAAAAAAAAAAACTTGTTCAGTTTACACTTTTTCCACATACTTTTGATAGTTCTGAATAGCCCGTCGCTTAAATAGTTGGAATCAACGTTCACCCGG
>NW_021680666.1:0-2449 GCF_001412515.2 Diachasma alloeum | reverse complement strand
CGTTCACCCGGCTAAAAAATTCGATTTTGGCGAAAAATCCAACATCTGACACTTTGACCCTTGTGACCCTTGGACCGACTTTCCCCCCGGAAAAATCAAAGATCTGACACTTTGGCCTCCGGTGAAAAAAAAAAATTTTCATTTTTCACTTTTTCAACATACTTTTGATAGTTCTGAATAGCCCGGCGCTTAAATAGTTGGAATCAACGTTCACCCGGCTAAAAAATTCGATTTTGGTGAAAGTCGACTTTCCCCCTGGAAAAATCCAAGATCTGACACTTTGGCCCTCGTGACCCGTGACCCTTCGACCGACTTTCCCCCTGAAAAAAATCCACGATCTGACCCCTTTGGGTCCGGGTGAAAATTTTTTTTTTTCCGTTTTCACTTTTTCCACATACTTTTGACAGTTCTGACAAGCCCGGCGCTTAAATAGTTGGAATCAACGTTCACCCGGCTAAAAAATTCGATTTTGGTGAAAGTCGACTTTCCCCCTGGAAAAATCCAAGATCTGACACTTTGGCCCTCGTGACCCGTGACCCTTCGACCGACTTTCCCCCTGAAAAAAATCCACGATCTGACCCCTTTGGGTCCGGGTGAAAATTTTTTTTTTTCCGTTTTCACTTTTTCCACATACTTTTGACAGTTCTGACAAGCCCGGCGCTTAAATAGTTGGAATCAACGTTCACCCGGCTAAAAAATTCGATTTTGGTGAAAGTCGACTTTCCCCCTGGAAAAATCCAAGATCTGACACTTTGGCCCTCGTGACCCGTGACCCTTCGACCGACTTTCCCCCTGAAAAAAATCCACGATCTGACCCCTTTGGGTCCGGGTGAAAATTTTTTTTTTTCCGTTTTCACTTTTTCCACATACTTTTGACAGTTCTGACAAGCCCGGCGCTTAAATAGTTGGAATCAACGTTCACCCGGCTAAAAAATTCGATTTTGGTGAAAGTCGACTTTCCCCCTGGAAAAATCCAAGATCTGACACTTTGGCCCTCGTGACCCGTGACCCTTCGACCGACTTTCCCCCTGAAAAAAATCCACGATCTGACCCCTTTGGGTCCGGGTGAAAATTTTTTTTTTTCCGTTTTCACTTTTTCCACATACTTTTGACAGTTCTGACAAGCCCGGCGCTTAAATAGTTGGAATCAACGTTCACCCGGCTAAAAAATTCGATTTTGGTGAAAGTCGACTTTCCCCCTGGAAAAATCCAAGATCTGACACTTTGGCCCTCGTGACCCGTGACCCTTCGACCGACTTTCCCCCTGAAAAAAATCCACGATCTGACCCCTTTGGGTCCGGGTGAAAATTTTTTTTTTTCCGTTTTCACTTTTTCCACATACTTTTGACAGTTCTGACAAGCCCGGCGCTTAAATAGTTGGAATCAACGTTCACCCGGCTAAAAAATTCGATTTTGGTGAAAGTCGACTTTCCCCCTGGAAAAATCCAAGATCTGACACTTTGGCCCTCGTGACCCGTGACCCTTCGACCGACTTTCCCCCTGAAAAAAATCCACGATCTGACCCCTTTGGGTCCGGGTGAAAATTTTTTTTTTTCCGTTTTCACTTTTTCCACATACTTTTGACAGTTCTGACAAGCCCGGCGCTTAAATAGTTGGAATCAACGTTCACCCGGCTAAAAAATTCGATTTTGGTGAAAGTCGACTTTCCCCCTGGAAAAATCCAAGATCTGACACTTTGGCCCTCGTGACCCGTGACCCTTCGACCGACTTTCCCCCTGAAAAAAATCCACGATCTGACCCCTTTGGGTCCGGGTGAAAATTTTTTTTTTTCCGTTTTCACTTTTTCCACATACTTTTGACAGTTCTGACAAGCCCGGCGCTTAAATAGTTGGAATCAACGTTCACCCGGCTAAAAAATTCGATTTTGGTGAAAGTCGACTTTCCCCCTGGAAAAATCCAAGATCTGACACTTTGGCCCTCGTGACCCGTGACCCTTCGACCGACTTTCCCCCTGAAAAAAATCCACGATCTGACCCCTTTGGGTCCGGGTGAAAATTTTTTTTTTTCCGTTTTCACTTTTTCCACATACTTTTGACAGTTCTGACAAGCCCGGCGCTTAAATAGTTGGAATCAACGTTCACCCGGCTAAAAAATTCGATTTTGGTGAAAGTCGACTTTCCCCCTGGAAAAATCCAAGATCTGACACTTTGGCCCTCGTGACCCGTGACCCTTCGACCGACTTTCCCCCTGAAAAAAATCCACGATCTGACCCCTTTGGGTCCGGGTGAAAATTTTTTTTTTTCCGTTTTCACTTTTTCCACATACTTTTGACAGTTCTGACAAGCCCGGCGCTTAAATAGTTGGAATCAACGTTCACCCGGCTAAAAAATTCGATTTTGGCGAAAATCCACTTGCCCCGGAAAACCCGAAATGCTGACACTTTGGCTGGGACCAAAAAAAACGGTTTCTCAGTTTTCACTTTTTCCAC
>NW_021680665.1:502438-524925 GCF_001412515.2 Diachasma alloeum | reverse complement strand
TGTTCATGACGCAACGCGCGCACAGCAGCGCGCGCCAAACAACAATTTTCAATATCTCGCAAACTATTGGTCGTAGAAACATGAGTAAAAAATCATTTTGTTCGTCGTTAAATTCTCTGAATAACTTACGCTATATGTCTCGATAACTTCTCAATAGTTTCCGAGATATTCCAATCAAAAGATGCCTATTCAATACGTGTTTTGTTTATAAACAAAAAGCACACCTTGCCGTTAGGCCACATTTCATTTATATGCTCTCCTGAGCATTTAAAAAAAAAATCATCAAAATCGGTGACTAATCTCGTAAAGTCGACGACAAACGCGATTTTTCACGCCCACCGACTGGACTATATCATTGTTGTTGAAAACTTACGGTTTCCTTGGCAGAAAACTGCCGGTTCAGCCCGGTAGACTGTCTATATTATTGTTGTTGGAAATTTATAGTTTCCTTGGCAGAAAACCGTACCGGTTTCACTCGGTAGATTGTTGGTTTCATTATTATGACAGCATTTGTTGCAAAAAAAATATATTTTTAAAAAATAAAACTGTACCGGTTCCGCCCGGTAGACTGTCTATATTATTGTTGTTGAAAATTTATGGTTTCCTTGGCAAAAAACCGTACCGGTTTCACCCGGTAGACTGTGGCTTACATTTTTATGGAAGCTTTCGATGCAAAAAAAAGATATCTTTCTAAAATAAAACTGTACCGGTTTCGTCCGGTAGACTGCCTATATTATTGTTGTCAAAGATTGTTGGAAAAATAATATTCCCTCGGGAAAAAAGTACCGGTTCCACCCGGTAGACTGCATGTATAAATGTTGTCAAAAATTTGTTGAAAATCTATTCTTTTCAATGAAAAAAATTGTAGCGGTTCTCGCCCGATCAACTCTTGCTACTGGNTTGCTACTGTTGCAAAACATTTCTTTTTAATGAAAATTGTTCCGATAGCGTCCGATAGCCACGGAATATTATTGTTGTAATGAATTTGCTCTTTGATCAATATTTCCCGTGAAAAAAAAAATACTGGGCGCTCCCGGTAGCATTCTCATCGCGTCGTGATTTTCGAAGCCTTCAAAACGAAGAAAATCTTTGATTTCAACATTCTTTTAATATTGCATCCGCCATCTGCAGGAACAAGGCGATACTATATTTCACTCCGATCGTTAGATGGCACCTCTTCTTACTTCAGCATTCCCCCTCCCTCATTTCCGGTTTGGGATTTTGACCCTTTGTGATGTCCTGAGGTCCAAGTTTATAGATGGCGCTTTTTATTAACGGTAATAGTCCGCGAGATTCAAATTAATCGAATAATTAATTAAATTCAAAATAAAATATGAGAAATAATAAAAGAAAGAACACAGCACAATGAACAAGGGAAGAGAAATAACTTCACGGGCGTGAGAAAAACCGTTACAGAAAACATAAATGTCAAACACTTGAGCTTTGTTTCAATTATTTACAACTCTTGAAATTCGTCACGTAAACATTTTCCGAAAACCCAAATCTCGAAAGAAAAATACTCACTCAACAGAATGACAGTTAGAGTCATAAAATCTCCGTTCTGTGTATCATAAATTTTCTCTATTCCAACACGTGTGCTCTCCTTTGTTCATTGTATTGCCAGGCTGAGGGCCTGAGACCCTCCCAAGACGCAGAACGTGACGTCACACGCTCTCCTCAGCTCCTTTTGCCCCTTTTTCCCTTTCCCTATTTTCTTTTGCGCCTTGACTCTTGCCTTGGCTTCAGTTAAAAGCTTGCGTGCGCAACTTTTCGTTAAGTGGGGGTTGTTGGACCCAACCCTTAGAAATAAGTTTAAGATTAAGTCAGTCCCACCGTGGCTGTTCGATATAGCGAACCTCCAGCTTCTCTCTTCAAATTAGTTTTTCTTGAGTTCAAAGTTATTAATATAGAGTTTTCTAAAGTTAATGTTATCACGGTGAAGTTGAAGAAAAGTTGAAGTAGTGGAATAAAGTTTTGATGTGCTCTCCTAAGCACTTGTGTACTGGATTTATTTCAACGAATTAACCCTAATCCAATTATCCTGATTATCAACGAGTCGTCTTCGATGGAGTCCTCTTCAGAGGTTTAGCGGCTAACGGATCCAGATTCAAGTTTTGGCGCTGAAATAAAATCAACGGCGCTACTGTCCTCCTAGTAACATCGGTAGGACATAACACCTTTGGGATTTTGCCCCCATCCACCGCAATTCTCATTTGTTGGATTAATGGTTCCTCTTTTACCGACAAGCCTTCGCCACCACAAAATAAGAAAGTGGAGCGGGAATTATAATTGGCAAATTATTCTCGAACTAGTGGATTTAAAGAGAAATGATAAAGAACAGTGTTCGTAGACTATAAAATTCTCTAACAAATTATTTTTTATGAATTCCCCTGAACATTTGTCTTTCGAGGATATTTCAGGATAATCGTAGTTTTTACATGACATTGTAAAAAACCCGTAATCTACGTAATAAATGTAAAGAATGTAAAAAATCAGCCGATGGTACCTTTTATCGTGAACCGTGAAGCTTCGCGAAAATTGTACCTCGCGAGAGTGATAAAATTCACAAGGTTCATAGCTCGCCAGGATCATACGTCTCGAGTGTCACACCTCGTAAGGCTCATACCGTGTAAGGGATTAATTTTACAAGGTTCAATCTCATTATTTATTGATCTCTATTGAATTCATGGCGTCATCATCTTTTGTCTTGACATTAACTTATTTCATTCAGCATTCTTAAGTGACAAAACTAATTCAATTGTCTTTGGTAACTGTTTTGGACTCTTCAGAACAAAATGGTCCTTTTCAGAGTCAACTGGGCTTTTCCGGGGCTCCAAATAATAAAGTGGAGAATCCAATAAAGCTCAATAGATAATGAGATTGACTCTGATTTTCTCACAATGGAGATGACTTGTGACTTTGGTCTTTTGCAACGTTTGACTCTCGTGAAATTTACTCTTTATGAGGTATGAGGCTCATGTTTTTGAGCTTCCTAAAATGCCGTAAATCGTACCACGTGATGTAATAGTACATTATGTCACCAGGCGATGATAGTATTTTCTGACAAATGGGGCTAAATTGTTTAATCGCCGTGTGACATACACAATAGTTTATGTCTCTGGCCCGGAAATGGCGATTTAACCGAAGGAATCGATGTTAAAATCGCGGTTTTACAGTCCTAGGGACATAAAATAATATTTTATGCCTCAACTACCGAGAACCGCGTTCTAACCGAACAAAGTGAAGTTAAAATTTGTGGTTTATCTGTCCTCGGGACATGATATACTATTTTTTATGATATTTATGTGCCCAATACTGCGTCTTCGTCAGTCGGAATAAAATAAAACATTCTAGTAACCGAAAATTGCAAGCTTTTCGAAGTAATGTAAAAAATGCTAAAAACCCGTCGAGGTAATTTACCAACGTAATTTACACGCCCAACGCTGACTATCAGCATTTCGTTCACGCAACGCTAGTCAGCATATATGACGTCTTTGCAGTGCGAGTGAGATATTAAAAAGAGCGCGCTTACGGGTTAAGGTGTTTCGTGCGAAGGTAGGTAAATAATGACATTTATCTGGAATTCGTATAGAATGTTTATAATTACAATTGAATTGTCTATGAATTTTCCTAAAAAAAATTCGAACTTCTTTTTCAAGTCATTAACAATTGAAGTCGCGCGTTGTCCATGGGATCTCATCGAGATTTTTCTGTTTAGCATGAAACTATATAAGGCAAGGTGGGACAAAATGGAACAGCTTGTGACCTTCTCCAAATTCAAATATTTTCATTTATAAACAAAGACATCGGTAATTAGCGAAGATCACAAAACGTTTCATTTTGCCCCACCCTCCCCTAACTAAACAGAAAAATTTCTGTAAGAGTCCATGTATAAGAAGCGGCTTAAATCGTTGATAACTTGAAAAGGAAATCTGAAAAAATTCTAGGAAAATTCATAGATAATTCAATTGTGATTATAAACATTCTGTACGAATTCCAGATGAATGTCATTATTTACTAATAGGGCCTTCATTGCGTTGTAACAGGTTATTTTGTCAAGGAAATATTAAGTCTGTGTTAAAATATGCTCAAACTTGCAGAATAATTTACATCGCTCACCTGAGCGCTCATTTTTGAAGTCAGTTGTACCAACAGAATCAGCAATTGGTGCACCTGTTGGTAGACCCCGAGCGGGACATTCGATTGAATGAAGCCCCCCTCCAAAACTGAAAACTGAATTACAAATGACCGTCAGTAGCAATCACGTACGCAACAGTGAAACACTGGCCTACCGGAAATGCATCTTCACGGTTTAATACTCGTGTTTTGTCTACTCATCCTCAGTGTGTTTGTCGGTAATTCTGAAAGTACCGGAATAATAGAGGACAATGGGGAGAATACGTTGGAGAAATTGGTGAAACTATTTGCGCGACCTGGAGCGTTTAATAGGGTTGATGAAATATTGGGTGAAAATTCGATTGATGAGGGAATAACTACAGCTTGTCCCAAAGGCGAGGAGGGTCTGGATTGCAGGAGAGCTGAGGCGAGGAGATCTGTTGATTGTCCAAGTGGTAATGATGAGAAAAATTAATGAACCCAACAGTGAACTACATAAACTTAATGAAACAATTGGATTTTCTCCATCTCGTGGAATATTTAATTTAAATGATGAGTGGTTTTAGGAGAAAATTTCAAAAACACATTTCTTGTTGAAAAATTGTTTCGACTTCAGAAAAAATCCCTACATTTCTTTCTAATGTTACTCATTACTGAGTTAAACCCAAAATAGAAATGCACAAAAAACAAAAATAATGATAACAATGAGAGGTTTAATTCTTACAGAGAATTTTTGCACGCAAAATTGCAACAAAATACAAATTCTACCGGTAACTTCCGGTAATTATGAAAAACCGTGGTTTTTCCGCATACCTACAATACTCCGTCCTTGACAATTGAGCCACTCCCATGATAATTATTTGTTGTGACTATAAAGTGATCACATTTAAAAATAAGTTAAAATGAATGCATGGAGAGAAAAGAATTCTGTTTGACACTGGTGGAATTTGTAACGGGAGTTACGACATTTTTTCACACTTAATTTTCCGGTTATTCAATCAATCCAGTTATTCAATCGGTCTCTGTGATCGTAACGTAATGGAATTAATTTTCTTTTCCACGGATTTCATTAAATCCAAATGAATGCTACTCGGATCGGATTGAAAATTGTATTATTGTGCAATTATCAATTAAAAATGTTTCCTCCTTGTGCAAAAGCGAGTCCGTTTTAAATAAGTTAATTCACATTTCTTTCTCAATTAGATAATTATCAAAATGAGTTCAACACTCAAATTGATTCGTTTTTATTCACATAAAAATGGATGTGTTGATCAGATTTGCCAATTTCCCAGCAATAGGTGGTTTTGGGAAAATATCAGAAGAACTCTTTCGCCGCGAGTAAAATTGAATTAATTGTGCAATTATCAATCAGAGGACGAAATGTCAGAAGATCTCCCTCGTGCACATCAAATTCTCTATTAAAAAAATGTCAATTGAAATTGCCTTCTCACTACATAAAATTAATCAATAAATTGTAAAACGAAGTTAAAATGGATGGATGTTAATGTCCTAAAAAATGAATGGTTTTTCGAGAGTTTCTAAGAAATTTTCTTAATAAGGATATCCAAGTATATTTTACAATTTCGTACAGACCAGACACCATTTTCAATAATCAAATTTGTTGAATAAATTGCATGAATAAATTTTTAAAAAATCATGAACATTCAACGTCATTCAAATACTATTTTGCATAGAATTATAATTATAATAAATAATTGAAATTGTTTAAACTTTCGGAAACCTTATTTGTTAAGCATGAAATTGATTTCTGGTAAAATTCTGAATATGGAGAAATTTATTACGATTCCGAACAAATAAGTTTTATGGTGGAGAATTGATGGTTTATAAATTATTCATAGAAAATGCTCGTAATTTTCAAAAATTTCAATTTTTAAATTATTCCATAAATCTTTCCCCAAAAGTAAACTTTCTTTTTTTTCAGATTTATTAAATAACCCGTAAAGTTTAAATAATAAAATCACTGTAAAATATCCGCAAACTTGGGGTTAAATGGGGCTCAATTGAAAGTTCTGATGTTCGACTACAAAAGTAGAAAAGCATTTGAATGGAGAAAAAATCGCCAACGTACTTGGATATCCTTAAGTGATTAACTTTATGAAGATTTTCTTTTGTACGATTTACAATTGTGTTGAGTTGTCAATCGGTCTATGCAAGTGAAGATCGAAATTTTAATGATAATATTTCCGTAACTTAAGTGGCTTCGCCTCCTGCTCGCTTCCAGAGGGGCTTAGCCCCCCCCTCCACCAATCTTCTTCGGTATATTTTGGGTATATTATATAAAAAAAATCATAGAAAGATTTACTCCCTTTGAAAACTTGAGTTTTTCATTATATACAAAAGGCTCCAACCAACGCCTTTTGTCGTGAGTCGCGATCATTCATTTTTCTATATTTATTTACCTAGAATATAGTATGAGGTATACTCTTATTATTTTTTAAAGATTTGACCTGAAGAATTCATTCTCAATGACACCATCAGGCTCACAGATAAGGGTCAGAATCATCAGGGGCGTCACTTGAATTTTTAAACCTCCTTATTTTTTTTATTATATAGAGAGGTTTCACGAGTTTTTCATTTCTTCTAGGGGATTGTTACTGCTACAGTTGTGCAATTGCTGGTCCAGAGATGTGGGCGTCCTGTTGTCGGGAAAGCTCAAAATGCTGCTCACACCTAGCAGCCGCCTGTCGCAACTGCGATCATCCCACGTTAATTCCATTCTGCTCAAAGCATTTTAAAAAATGCCTTGAGCATCCCAGTGATGTCACGACAATGCGAACAACGATAGAACGTCCATTGGAGGCTTGAAAGTTTGAAATTGGATTGAATAAAAAAAAATTATCGGGGACATTACAAATTCCGGGGGAGTTTCATGTGAAATTCTGTCGCAAGCACAGGTTTTACGATTTATATCGCTCGTTACGTAATGTGAATTTCCATATAAGATTGACGACCCTGCTCGACTGGTTGACACGCTGGAAATTTCACTCCACCATGCCACTATCGTCTAACGATACTCTCGCATTTCTACTGGTTAAAGATCAGTGATTTTGCATTTCATTTCAATGATTTTTTTCGGAAGTGCATGAGAAATTAGTGAGGAGTAATTTTGTAATTACGAGGTAAAACAGACCGAGCAATTATGGAATGATTTTAGTGGTTTTAGATTTGAGGAGGCAATGTTTAAACCGTTTAAAAATGTTTTTTTCTGGGTCATGTATCATTTTGGGTAAAAATGTGCAGAGATTTTTTTCATAAGACATTTTTTGAGCACCAAAAAAGGTATTTTTCACGGATGACGTGAGGAAGGATATCATTTGTCATTTATCTAATATAGTGCATTTCGACATAGAGCCCAGAGAAACTTTTCTGACGAATATGATGGTAACCATTGCCTTCGGCTCGGGCTGTAACCTCATATTCGCCAGAAAAGTTTTTTAAACCGTGTGTTGAATTAGTATATTTCGATACGAGAGAAGACGGAATTTTTACGAATGTAAAGTTGGCGGCCCGAGGCGAAACCGAGATTGTGTGATTGGCAGCCCTCCAATCATTTCCTATGACGTCCCAAAGATGTGGAATGCTATATATAAATTCCCTTCTAATGTAAAAAATCCCTCCCCGATGCATAATCGGAAGGTCCCGGGTTCAAACCCCAGTCTGGACTATCCATTTTTTCAGTAAAAATTTTCTGATTATTCATATTGAGAATAATCCCGGTTCCCCTCCTACTTCATCCAAATCCCATCTAATCATTTCCTATGACGTCACAGAGATGTGGAAAGCTATGTAAATTCCCTTCTTTAATGTAAAAAAATGTGACTTCGCCTCGGGGCGCCAACTTCACACTCGTGAAAATTCTGTCTCACTCGTATCGAAATAGTATATGCAATGACGCAAATAAAATATACTCGTATACTCGTATTTCGATACGAGTGCGGAAAAGTGTTTTTTGAGGTTTATAGCATGAACCGAAGATGAGTGACATAATCCCACGGGCCAAAAAACCCTTTCCCATGAGTATCGAACGATATTTTTCGTCACAATCTGTGGAAAACGGATGTTTTAGACACGCGAAACGTGCGAAAAAGTATCAGCGTGAAGAAAAATATTGGATATCATACGGCGATAAAAGTATTTTTTGTCATTCCGGCCGTGAGGCAGCGCTTCACGGACGCTCCGCTCCGCTCCGCGTCCTTGAATCTCTGCCTACGGCCGTCATAACAAAAAATACGGTTCGTCATACGGCCAAAAAAAACTTTTCTAGCTCATATGATTGCAGTCCTCGCCTTCGGCTCGGGCTGCAAACTCATATTCGCCAGAAAAGTTTTTTTCGGCCTAGTGACGAAATATACTAATCTAACTCATGTGATTAAAATTCTCGCCTTCGGCTCGGATTATAAAGTATACTTTTATCGCCTGATGACATAATATACTATTGCGGCCTGGTGACAGAAATAGTTATTCCTGCATCATACAACTGCGTCAAAAGTTTTTTGGCCTAGGGACGAAATATTGGACTTTCTGCCCTAGAAGCACTCATTTTGGGGATAGTTACATTCAAACATGTTCAGATATTTGACTAGAAATATGTCATCGTTTAGGATGAGATTGTTTTAATCATCAATTGGAAGGGGCAACATCAATAAATCCCGACATTTTCTCCTCAAATCTTTTTTTTTCAATATATCTTCATAATTATTAAAGAATTTCACTGCATCATTTAAAAAAAATTATAAATCCAAAAAAATGACTAAACTATAAACATCATTACGGAATAAATCAACAGTAATCGAGTACAATCATTGACAAGCTTTATTTCTTTACCTTTGTTTTTTTACCTTTAATTTTTTCTTGTTTTGTAACATTCAGTTATTTATCTGCTAATCCTAGCGATTCAGAATGATGGGAATGGGGGGTGGGGGTGAGCAAAGGAGGTGGATATTTCTTTATAAATTTCATTCAATCAGTGACGGTGTTAAAGATTCCAAGAACGAATTTCGGAGCAATGAATTTTCATTCATTTCTTTCCATTTTTAAGTCTCTCTCTCTCTCTCTCTCTCTCTCTCTCTCTCTCTCTCATTTATTATTATTTTCAATTTTTTTTAATGTTCAATCAGCCGAAAAAATGTCAATTTTTAGTCACTCCTGAACACGTGATAACACATTTTATCAGGTCTTTGAATCCCCTAGGATATTGCTAAATATTTCTTTACCATTGATTGATTGATTGGATTATTTAAATTATTCAGTTCGAGTTTTTATTCATTTTTTATTCTTTTTCCTCTATGCCCCTTAGCACCAATGCAGATCCAGAGGACAAGGTAAAACAAATATATTTTATTTGCGTCATTGAATTCGTCGTTGAAACGAATCAGTGGGGTTTCAACTGGGAATTACGTTGAACTCAGGATCTGCCAAAGTTTTTATCTAAAAATTGACCAAAAGAAAAAGAATTGACCAAAAAAAATATATCAACTTTTTTTTCATTCAATTTTGTCTCCATTTGTGATGATAACAGGTTAGTTGTGACTTGGAACAAAAGAAAAAAAAACACATTTTCTGCCGTGCAATTCACTTCTCTCTCCTCTCTTCTATTCTATAATTGAGATTTTCCTTCAGTTCTTCATTGTTATTATGTGACTTCCGAAGAGTTAAAATGACGTAAAATACGTTGACAACGTTCAGTTCATATTTTCTCGAGCTCAATTTACCTATTGCGACGTACAAAGAGAGATTGATATTATGCCTATGTTTTTAGTTTAATGTAATTCTATACGAATTTTATCGAGATTATAGATCTATTATAACTATTTTTTTAGTGAAGTTGGACGATTGTTGTTTTTTATCTTCTCACAATTTGAGTTTGTCAGCGATCGAATTTGTTGATCATTCTTCAGTTACTATTTTTGAGAGATGGATAATTATGGTGATAACAAATAAATTTATTCTTCTTGGAGAAAACGAATATAAATTATAAAAATTAAAGTGAAAGAAATTTGAATTACACAAGTTCCTGAAATACACTGCTCAGTTTCTCAATGAAAGAATTGATTGATTTAAATATTTTGTTACAAATCGAGATAGTTTACGACCTCATCCTAGCATTATTTATGGAGTGAAGTGATGGAACGTCATGCATCAAATACAATATGTACGTTAACGATGTGATTATCTCTGCAATGAGTGGTGTTGCTAAAAATCTAGAGATATCTACAAAAAAGGTCTCTTCAAATTCTCTCATTGAAAAAGTCAATGATTATTGAGATAACTACGCCATTAACTGAACATAACTCTTCGATTCAAATATAAATAAGTTCTCAATTAATGCATTATCTCACAAGCGTGTTGTTTCAGGGGAAAATGTCCAATAATCTTTTTGGATGCCAAAAACATTTTCAAAAAAGTCTGTCAAAATTTTCTCCCAAAACAACTCATCATTTAAATAATTGGCATAATACGATCCACCACTTGAATCCTGGTTTGACAAATAAATCTGATACATAAAAACAAGAAATTTTCTCTCAAAATGAAAAAGTTAGAAATCACTAAAGAGAATGAAAAAAACAAATGACTTGGCCTTATCACTCTTCCATTCACGCTCCGGAACCCATTCGCTCCACACACCGTCCAACACATTCATCATTTAGGAGACGCAAAAAGACTCGCAAAAAAAAGAAATGTGTCTCACCTCAGAAAAACGACGCGGACCTTAGTAAATACTCACAGTTCAAAAAGGGGGAGGGGGGAGGAAAAAAAATAAAGAGATATACACAAAATACAGGTACTGCTGCCAGTGAGACAAAACCCGGCTGCAAGATCGCCACAAAGTGCCTTAAAAACATTATCATTTCTTTTCCTTAATTTCGTTAAGAAAAAAACATATTCACTCATCTCAACCACCAATATTTCATTCAGTGGGAGAATCAATTGATATAACAGTCAAATGTCTGTCCTCGGGTTCTTGCAAGGGTCGATGAGTCCGCGTTACACCTCAATAAAACATTGATCACATCCACAATCGGCGAAAAAACGAAATTTCCTTCACCAATCACATTTTTCAATCGAAGAAAATCTTTGGTATTTCGACGATTAATTTTTCCAATGTTTTCTCCTTCTATTCCCCCGACATTTTGGGCCCTTGATGAAGTAAAAAAAAACATCATTGAGCATTTTCGACTGCTATGATGAATCTTCAAATTGCTTTTATGCATTTTGAAATGCTTTCATGCATTTTCATTAAATTAATTCGGGAATTTTCCGTCAGTTAAAATGTTGTTTTATGCACTCGGTTACGTTTTCCAATTGTGCGGATGGGCGCGGGATGGTGCTTGACTCGTTTGTCCTTGGGATGCTTGAGAGGGTATCATATCAAGGAGATACTGGCGTTGAAGGTCAGCAGCTTGGCGCTGGAGCTCGACGAGGCCCTTGCCGCCAGCGGCCTGTGCCATTGCAAGTTGATAAGGATAAAGAAGGGGATTGAAGGGTGGCATCATGTGGGCTGGCAAGGGCTGATGAGGTGGCAGTCCTGGCACTGGATTCTTCGCTAGTTCTCGGAGGAGCTGTTGCTGGAGAGCTGCTGCCGCCGCTGCATGATGGGAAGTGAATTTCCCACCCTCTGCCAGCTTCACAAGTGGATGTTCTTGCATTTTTTGAGAGGGTGGGGTGGGCGCTGGAGGGGGCGCTTGTTGCACTGAGGGGGGAGGTGCTGGGGGGGTTGCCACTCTTCTCGTGGGAGTGACGGATTTGGGCACTGGTTTGGGTGGTGGATCCGGACTGGGACTCGCTGCTTGCGCCAACTTCTGCTCCATCTCGTGTTCTTGTTGTAGGGCTTTCACGAATGCTGTTTTTAACCTGCGGAGAGAAAGTAAAATGT
This sequence comes from Diachasma alloeum, assembly GCF_001412515.2. Taxonomy (NCBI): domain Eukaryota; kingdom Metazoa; phylum Arthropoda; class Insecta; order Hymenoptera; family Braconidae; genus Diachasma; species Diachasma alloeum. Next base: position 512,915 of record NW_021680665.1, on the reverse strand, counting down.
TAATATAGCGAGAAGAGGGGCTTGATGGGGTGGAGGGTCAACGAATGAGAGGAAGAGAATAATTGAGTAGCAATGTGTGAGACAAAACGAGAGAACTTTTATGCTGAATCGTTCTTTCAGGAATATTTAGAAAAATAGAAGAAATATTTATAGCATTCTTTCGCAGATGAAAATACATCCGTTTCACGACATTTATCAAAAACTTAGCTGAACGAGTCCTTTATTAATGCTCCGATGTAACGGGGACGGGAGATTTTAGAAGAAAATTCAATAATTGAGACAATTTGATTATTAAAAATAAGTTCGGGAATTTTTAGAATATCGCTCTACATTTAGAGGTGATGGTAAAATCGCATTTTTTGCAACGGACTTTGAATTCAGAGCGTTCTGAACTCAGTTTTAAACTTTGACGGCGTACAAAGGTTCGAATAATATATGAAATTGAAGATGGAATCAAAAAATTCCTGGAATTAGGGCGAGATTATTCGACGTAAAAAGAACAATTTTTGAGGAGAAAGTAATAAAAATTAATGAGTTTCATTGCTTAGATAATCTGTCACGTTCGAATAATCCAAAAAGTACTTGGACAATATTTTTCGAGTATTGAGGAGGCTTTTAACTATGCGAGAACGTTTTTATGCCATCGCATTTTTTTTTCTTTCCTTTTCAGAACAAAATTTTCAGTTTGATGCCGTTACTTTAATGTATTAACGAGTTTCTATAGCTTTCATCAAATGACAATATCTTCTTCATAAAAATAGTTATCATGTTTTAACAGATGAAAGTTCCTAGACAATTTAAATACAATTCAAGTTTTATCAAGTGAAAGTAATGAAGAAAAGTTAGAAATGGTTTTTTAAACTAAAAAAAATTAATTTTTTTTTGCAACGGAAAAATAGCATAAAGATAGTCTAGAACGAATTCGTGATGCTTTTGAAGCTAAAAGCTCGTTGAACGATTTATGAAATCAAACACGGAGCGGAAGACTTTTTTTATCAAATAAAAAAAGGACCCGTAGGATTTGGATTTATTTCGTAGAGACCAGCAAAACGTCCAGAACAGATTTACAATAACGTCATCCTTTAAAAGTTCAAAGATCCCAAACAATCCAAAACAAAGTTGAAAACTTTGTTCCAAAGCTCATAAAACATTCTTCAGCCGTAATAGAACACCGCTAAGTGTTCGAAAGTATTTGGATCCTCAATAGAGTAGAGATTATTTAGATAATACCCTTCGAAAACGAGTGGTCTGAATAAATTCATCGATTATTGTCTTTATACTTTATACACTAATTCAAAAGATATTTGCTAAATAATCTATCAGAAACTCTCTTATGTTGTACCAGTTCAGTAACAAGCAGAAATAAAAAATTGAAAACAAATTACCGATTCGTATGTTCGGCCTTCAGTGCTTTCTTGACATTAGTAGTGACACAATGTTCACAAATGACGCGTGGATCTCTCCCAGCTGGTGGTCGTAAGAAGGTCGCATGTTGTCCACGTGGTCCATCCTTTTTACCACTAGTTGCCGGTTTTTCCCATTTCCAAACCGGTGTAAAATCAGTCTTACACTGTGTACACTCAAATGGCTCAGGTGGTGGTGGTATCGCTGGCTCCTTAGTGATGAAATCCACCACGTGTTCAAGACCCACAAGATAAATGAACTCAGTGTTGGATGGATTTGGTACGAAGTGCATTTCTGGTGGTGGTGGTTTCGGTGGAGGTATCTGAAGAAGTGTTTTCTCCAATTGCTTTCTTAGAGCTAATTTCGCTGCTGCTTGGCGCTGAGCCGGCGATTGACTGTCCTCCCTCTGTCTCTCCTGAATTTCATCAAAATTTATTATCGATTTATTCACCAATTGATTTTTTACAGAAACAATTTTACGAAAATGGAAATGATAAAATTTTTATGTGATTGAATTGAGAAGAGATAAAGGAATTTGTCATATTAATGTGTATTGGAAAAAATCGAAATCGTTCAGACTCGAGACGAATTCATATAAAAAATTCATTTAGATTTCCTTACAATTGTTGAAGCTTTTTATCTCTACTTGTTGAGGAACTCAGACAAGGTACAAGATTATTTTCATTTTAGGAAGAAAGGGCCATTCTTATGAAAAATGTTTTCAGCTACTAAAAAAGTCTTTTCAAATTTTCTCTTGAAAAGTTTCTTTAGCAAGATGATTATATTATTTTTGTTAAAAAAAAATCTCTCTTTATAGAATTATTCTGTCAGTCACAGAAAAAGTCTCTTCTACGTCGAGAGAATTACCTTTTCAATTCAATCAAAAAATTAAAAATTTAATTTTCTCAATCAGACATCAATCTTTTCATATTGAGGTACCTGCTCCGGTATGACAGGCGTGTTTATTGACGCAGTTACTTTTGGCTCTGGTGGTCCAACCAGCTGCTTTCCAATTATACAAAGAAAATTCGTTGAAGAAGTTACAAAAATAACATGACTTCGATGAATAAAGTTTCAGTAATTTTCAAATTATTTCCCTGTTTTTATCATTTTTCTTTTTCTTTGATTTTTTCATCATGAAAACCCACCTGATGTGCAGGAACAGGTGTTGGATCCTTGGTGGTACGTTCTGTTCTGTCAGCAGGTGCATGATACGTTGGCACATTAGTCTGACTTGGTGGTCTTGTACGTGGATGTGGTGGCTGGGGTATAACCATGTTTGGTGGCATTCCTGTACTCGACGTTGGACTTCTACCAACGTTTGGAGGTAGGAGCATCCCTGGTGGTGGTGCGTGGAGACTACTGCTTCTACTCGGTGCAGGCTGACCTCGCAGCAGGGGTGGTGGAGCTTTTGTGGTTCTGTGACTGATGAAATTAAACATTTAGGTTGTATGAAAACGATGAATCTTCAGAAGAGAAACAGTTCTCATTGAACATGCACTCATAAATATTTCAGCATATTGGAGTGAATCAATAAAATCCATTTACCAAATAATGAGATTAATTCAATTTTAGTACATCGACTGATGCACTGTTCCTTCTCCTGTTGGAAATTGAATTAATTTATCTCAGGTGAAATAGGAGGCGTGGGGCGCAGTGGATCATCTTCAATTGTCAAAAACCCGAGATCGTTCGAGTCAAATTCAACATTTTTCTTCCGTTATTAAACCATGTTTTTAAGACCCGGGTGGATTATCTTTCGAACGTGATCTTGATTGTTTTTTTCATTTTGGTAATCTGAAATGATCTCCAATTGCTATTCAGTTTTACGCAGCCCTGGAGGCACCAAAAATTATGATTGTGCAATCAAAAAAAAAACGTTAAAAAAAACCTGAACATTTTCTAAGAGTGTTTTTGAATAATATTGGGAAATAAACCCAATAGGGAGAAAATGGCAAATTAATAATTTGATGTATGTAATGGTTGTTAGGTCGTCATTTATCACAGTAGTCAATGGCTGCCAGATCGTTAGTTACCATGATAAATTACCCATCCACTATTTCCTCTCTATCAGATTTATTTCTTACTCTTCAGTAAAAACGCTCTTTGAAAATGATTTTTTTTTTTCTATTTCTTTTATTGTACAATCATAATTTTTGAGAACTCCTGCGTGATGTAAAATCCAATGTAAATTGTGATATATTTTACATTATGAAAATGGAAAAACAATCGAGATAACGTTCGAAAGATAATCCACTCGGGCCTTAAATAAAAAAAAACAATTATGCTCTTTTGATTTCAAAACAGTAATAATTGTCAACACGTCCCACTTCGCCCGACGTTTCCCTTTCTTTAGTGAATATTCCAAAATCTAGTGGGTTCAAATGAAATTCCAGATGACCTCATAAGTAGTACAGGCAATTTGGTACTAGAAACGTTTTCTGATGAATTTTTCTAGAGCTATTCCTTCAGAAGATTTTTGCAAAATAAACTGATGAGTTTATCAAGACTTTTTTTGTTCTGATTTCTAAATGTTACAGTAGTATCAAAAAACAACGAAAATGTTGATTAAACATTTGCAAAAATCACATTTTTAATTGCAAAATGAATTATCAATATCTCATTAAGTATCCGATTGTATTTATACAGAGAATAAAAAAAATCAATAGCAAGTTCATACTGTTTGATCGACAATATTTAATAAATGAGTTTCTCGAAGATCGTCATGCCGTTCAAGTGTACAAAATATTTTAAACAAGTGGGAAATTGTTTTTGTCTTGCATATAGTATAGTTATTTTGCACATCATTTCCTTCTATCATGTATAATTCAGTGTTTATTTAATTTTATTAAATTGAATAAAATTTCTTTTTAACTAATTTTGTTGGATTTTCAACTTAGTTGAAAGTTATCATCATCATTATTCGAATTGTTCCTGTCTTCAATACTATAACCAATTATCGTTTTCATAGTTCTATCTCTCCCTTCAGCCCTGCGATAAAATGTTATTGAAAAAATGTTATTTATACACAATTGAATGAATTTGAACCATCACATTTGAAGAAACCATCAGAAAGCTCACTTTCAGGGAAATTCATGAAAAAATCGGAATTTTGGGCAATTATCATAAAAATCAAATCAACCAATATGGCTATCGTAATCACCTTTTAACTTCAATTTAATGGCATCAACACAAATAAGCTATGATTGAATTCATTTGAAGATATCCAAAGATGTCCCGGGAATTCTCATTTTCAAAAAATACAGAATTATTGCAAATTTTCAGATAAATCAAAATAATGATTATTGCTATCGCCTTTATCTTAAATTTGAAAATTGCATTTTCGGACTTTTTGGATTATAATGGGGCGAAATAACATGAAGAAATCCTAAACTTAACTTTGAGCGATTACAATGTTTCCATTCGGAAGCAAAAATTGATAAAACTTTACATAATTAAGGAAATGATCATATTTCCATTCGAAATTCGATCGCAGATAGTCATTGGATAATTCAATCTTTTTTGGCAATCACAAAAGGTCTAAATCATTACTTTTTTTTTACTTTCCAATGGATACTAGTCTGCGAGTGGAATTTCAATTACATCGTAATGTGGAACCTTGCAAATTTCATTAAAATTACAAAAATGGAAAAAGCTTTGTATGGGCAGTGTTAAAAACTCTGTTGCCTAGTCGTAATGCAATCATCACTATAATATTGAATTAACGAATCACAAGTCGGACTTGCCAATCGATACAATTAAATGAAATGAGAACTCAATGAACGAATGAAATGAAATTAAAGTATTGAATCTTTCGGAAGCAATAATAGTGAGCGGAAAAGGGGAGGAAGCGTCTTGTCCATAAAACTTCATCAATACATAACTCAGCAATAAAGTGATAAAAGAAAATTAATCTAATATTTTCATCAACAGGATTTCTCGAATATCTTTAAACTCGGACGTTTGGTTTTTACCAAGTTTCATTATAGAGATAATTCAACAATTGTCATTAGATGAATTACAGAACATAACTAAACTTCGTTTGTGTTATCAGGAAAAATGGTTAATAAAAAAACTTTCGTGATTAATTTTCGGAAACCCATTCTCATCACTTTTCTTCTATTTTTTTGGTCAACCGATTCAATGAATTATCAATAAATTTGGCACTTGACGTGCCAAAATGAAAATCAAAATGGAACTGAAAATATCGAAAGATTCGCCGACGGAAGATTCGATTTAGGCGAATTTAGGGGTGTCTGAATGTCTTCACATCAAGTGAAGTACGAAAAAATAGCCGATGTGGTGTGTGGTAGATGACAAAATTACCGGTCATTTTCGGTCATTTTTTCCGCCTACCAGGTCAAGTACAAACTCATTCGGATTTGAAATTTTTTTGCACATATAATTGTTTGACCCTTCCACCCTCAACAATCCCGTAAGTCGATTCTTTCGCTAGCGAATATTTCGCCAGTTTATAAAACTCAATGAGTGTTTCAATAATTAATATTTATACCAGTTGAATTGCGAATATTTCCATCTTGACTGTACTGATTCGCCAATATATGGCAGATTCTCTCAAATATCATCCTGGTTTTCGGAGTCAAATTTTGGATTGGGCCGCGAGTTTTACCCTTTGTTGTACATATTGAAGAGAGGTTTGTCTTAAATTTTTAGCCTCGTAGCTTTATTAATAAAGGAGACACCGCAGATGGATTTTTTTGTCATTTCCTTTTCAATTAAATCTGACGGCTACAGTTTCAATTTTTCCAAAAAATGCTACATTGTTTTTTTTAAGGAAAAATTCAGAATTACCCAAAAAAATGTCAATTTTTTTATTCCATCAGTCCTCGACCCTTAAAATCGACTTTTTCCTCCAAATTATCCGGAATTTCATTGTTCCACCACATCGAATTAAAAATAAATTTCTTCCTTCGAAAGAACATGTTTTTTCACGCATTCACCTAAAATTTCAAATTGGAACTCGTGATACAAGCTGAGCAATTCCACTAGATGAATGCAAAAATCGACAATTTTCTGGAAATTTCAAGGATTCAATGTTCGACGACAGTATAAAATTATTTGTAAACAGTCGAAAAGTAATTTTGCATAATTGCTTTTATTCGTTTTCTAACCGTTGCACATAACCGTGCTTTCATTCGAAAGAAAACCTTGAATAGTTGTTGGTTATCACGAAATTATTCAGTTTCTATCAGGAATCCCAATTAAAAATTTTCGGTGAAAACGCGAAGAAAAAAGTCGATTTTAAGGGTCAAGGACTGATGGAACCAAGAAATTTACATTTTCTTCGGGAAATTCTGAATTTTTTTGTAAAATTGAAATTGCAGCCGTCAGATTTAATTGAAAAGGAATTAGAAAAAACTTCCATCTGAGGTTTATCCACTATTAACAGAGTTATGATGTTAAAAATTTAGGACAAAGCTCTCCAGAACGTGTACAATAAGGGGAAAAACTTGCAGCCCAATCAAAACTTTGACCCCGAAAGCCAAGGCGATATTTGGGAGAATCTGCCATTTATAAATTTTTGGAACCTATTATTGGCTTAAGCCGTTGGCTCTTCATCAAGTATTAAACGAATAAATGGATAGAATTTAATTGCAATAAATAAATTTATGAAAATACCTGTGCGGTGCTGGCTGTACTGTAACAGGCGGTGGTAATTTATTAGCTGTCTTAGGTACAGCGGCAATATTTTCTTTGAGCTGTTGGGACTGCCTGAGCTTCTTCAGTAAAACTAATTTCATCTCCTCCGATCTCAGTTCTTCCCTGAGTTTTCTCAAGGTTCTCTCCCTTTCCGCCAATTCATCGGAGGACAATTCCTTGATCGGCAAAAGAGGTGGCATCTCACCCTCGTCACTATCCGACGTATTTCCATTTACATAACCATTGAGCCTAGGCTCATCAGGACTCTCAGCGTAACTTCTTTCTGTTCTTGGTCGGAGGTTCCGCCTGGGTCTTCTGTCATCCCCGGATGATTTATTAGGTGCTAAAATGCCTCTCGATGAGTTTTGAATATTTCTGGGTTCTGGAATATTGTTCTCAGCTGTTGAGGTCTGATAGTGAACACCCAAGTCCAGAGGAACACCACTATCCACTGAAAGATTCGATGGTACTGATGGGGAATCCCTTCTTACACTGCCGAGAATAAAACAAATTCAATTTCGATGGATTTCGCAATGAAAAATAAAAATTTTTCAAAAATAATTGTTGTAATAATAAGCACATTTCACAATAGTAAATTTAATGGTAAAGAGGATATCGAATTTTGGAGCAAATGTGTTGTCTTTTCAATAATAAATTAATTTTCGAGTGATTTTAAATGACAGATGGTTAATTTTAATTACGTAAAATTGTTGGAAAATTTGGTATGATTACAAAATAATGCATTCGATGTTTTCATGTAATTAAAGTAAAAAATAAGTTCTCAAACTTTCTAAAAAAACTCAACTGACATTACTCAATAAATCAAGAGAAAATTCATTCACATACAATAAATTTATGCAACTTATCAGACAGTTTGTCGTTTTCTCTTATAACCGATAAAAAATAAATAATTAAACTTTCTCAAAATGTAAACATTCAACTTGCATAAATGACATCCAATCGAACAAACTGGAAAACGTCGTAAAAATAAGAATAAATCAAGCATATTAAAAACTCCCACATCCTTCTCATTTCCACTCAACTTGTGTTAACGTTCAACACGTGAAGAAAAAAATGTGCCACATGGCGATAAGTAAAACCTGTTGTTTTATTTAAACACCTGTCGTACGATAACTGCATTTTACTCGATCCCTAATCACCATTTACCACCAATTCCGAATAACACAGGAAGACCATAAAAAACAATCACAAAATAACATCTCACCTAACACTGAGATCAACGACAGCATCTCCGTCCAAGTCCATGGCTTCCATTCTACGTATCTCCTGCAAATGAGCAGAAAAAAATCACTCATCTATAAATTCTTATCACCCACCCACGTCCACCCATTAATCATCACAGAATTAGCCAAACCCAACTGTTCCGTTCATCGCAAATGAATGACAAAACAAATGAAACGAAATATCCCAACGATTTGCAAAAAAAAAAAGTTGAGTGGAACCCTTCAATTGTGGAATAACCTCGTAATCACCCCAACCTCGTCACTCTCCCTACTTTTCTTAAAAACTAGCGGTAACTTGGGTCACACTGTTACAACCGTTCTAACCTCCTGTACTTCCACAACACACTTCACATTTCCCTCCGAAACCCCAACATAAATAACCCAAAAGTTAAATCACCCGCAATAAACAATAACAGAGCAAAAAAAAAGCTTTCCCACCATCGTAAATCTCCCCTCATCGACAACCCTAATACTCCTCTAATTTACAACTCCTAAAAATGTACAACCATGTTACATTCCTGTACAAACATCTTCATCCTAAAAAAAACATTTCTACAAAACTTTAAAAACATTCGTACCCCCTTAAAACTTCAAAAACTCCGAAATCCCCCTGAATCAACTCTGTCTCTCTCCCTCCCAATCCACCTCAACTCGCCATACCTATCCTCTAAACGGCTTCTCTCAGAATTCTCAGTGACTTCAAACCGAACCAAACTAAACGGTATCGAAGGAATTAAATTTGATGCTTCGGAAGTGGCGTCTCCGCACAATGGCAGCTAAGCGTAGAGAGCGGGACTGTGTAAAATGAGTGAGAGAGGATGCAGGGGACTAGACGGGGGGGTAGAGGGAGTACGGCAGGGGAAGGGGGGCGGGTGTACCGAACTCGAATGAGAGAAAGAACGAAACCGAGGTAAAGTACGAGTGAGGTAACGAGGGAAGAGGAGACAAGAGAGAGAGAGAGAGAGAGAAATATTTGAAGAGAAACCAGAAGCAAAGAGGGGACACTGTCGCACATTAATTACTTCTCCCCTCGCCCTTTTACATCCCCCTCCCTCCTCCTGACCCACCGGCCCCGTCGCCCTCTCATCGACGAGAATCCTCGTCCTAGCCGCTCACTCTCTGGTCCTCCCTCCCCCCACCCCCCTTATCCAAACGGCCATGCGTGAGAGAGAGAGAGAGCGACCAGGGGGGGAGGGTAAGTCTCATTCTATCTCCAAAAGTAATACAAATTCTGTCGTTATATATGTCTCTTCCTCTCTATTTTCCTCTGGTTCCTTCTATTTCACCACTACCCATCCACCTTTATTCCCACCCCCTCCCAAATTGCGGCCGGGTGGGAGGGGGGAGGGGGGGAGGGAGTCTGATCACCATCCACCCTGGGATACAAACCACCCAACCACCCACCTACCCTTTTAACTCATTGGGGGCCAGTGGGAGAGGGAAGGGGGGAGTGGGAGGTGGGTGGAGGGTGGATAGGTTGATGTGAGTGGGTACATACGTGTACTATATTGGAAAATCGATTTTTTAGGCGACCTCACTCTGGTGCGGGTTAGTTTGTTGTTTTTTGTTTTGGGGGGAGGAGGGGGAGGATTAAAATGGAAAAGTATTCGGGAATGGACAGGGAGGGAGGGGAGGGAAGGGAGGATGAGGAGAAGGAGTGCATGGAGGAGGGAGGTGGATGGGCGACCGTCATACACGTAATTACAGGCGTTTCAGGCCGACAACCGTACACGACCTCGTATCTTTTTCTCTTGTGTCATTTGAAGTTGTTTTGTTTGTATTTCTTTGCTGCAAGGATTCCTCTTTTCAGATGGGGGATGGGGGGGGGGCGGGGGTGGTGCAGTAAGGGATCGAATCTATTGGGTAAATCGATGAATTTATTGATTCGGGGATAAATCTAGTTTTGAAATTGAAAAAGTTCAATGTTTTACTTTTCTTTAGGTGTTATGCTCTTGTTTTTTGTTTGTAATCCCTTTTTCTTGTTAGTTATATGAAATTGTTAAATTTTGGGAGAGTGCCAAGGCCATTGCTTTCCCACAGTATGCAGAGTGAATGCATCTTATCATTCCAGTGTTGATTTACAAAAATTGAATTGAATGTGAAGAAAACTATGGATGTAATTTTCATCCCATTTTATGCTTTAATTACAATTTGGGAGGGGGGGGGGG
>NW_021680665.1:471486-502415 GCF_001412515.2 Diachasma alloeum | reverse complement strand
GGGGGGGGGGATGATACTTTACCTCGAGTTTTAGTAATCCGAGTGGTGAGATTAAACGAGAATGAGCCGGTTAGCTTCATGTAACCCCGTTCAGACTCTCATCTGGACGGCGTAAGAAACACGGGATTCCTTTTACACGTTGTACAAACTCTCACCCACGATGTTTCAACTGATAATGAAAAAAAAAATTGTAACTCGATTGATTTACCACGCTTATCTGTCGCAGTAGTTTGACGGATGGAAGCAACAACACAGTGTTTATTGGAGAATATTATTGTCATTGATGATCACTCACACATCATTCGGAGTAGAGAGTACACAACAGCACTGATACATTTTAACATTTTTATTATTGGTTTATAAACTCGCATTTTCGCACGCTTTCGTCTTGCTTGTTCCCGGCATCTTATTCACTGGACTCGCGAAGTGCGACCGTGTGTGGAGCGTCGGGAAATTAGGGGAGGGTTAGGGATTGAGGTGATGCGTGATAGGACTAGGACAGATATTGTTCAAGGGGAGGAGGATATCACGAGTGATGGACTTTTGTTTCACTGGATTTTTTTGGGGGATGGACCAAATAATACGCGCCACCTCTGCGAAAAAATCAACGAGAGTGATTCAACATGGCGGAGGGACCGCCACACTCGGTCAAATTCACTCTATCTCACTCACTCGACACTTGCCCCCACCAATGATGCTCGCCGCCGGCCAATCATCCGGGTTTGATCCGATTGTTACTCCGGTTTTTTAATTTTTCCTTTTGTTTTTATTTTTTATTTCAAGAGATTCGGGGCTTCGGGGAACTTTCGCTTCACTGATTGGGTGCTTCTGTGGGGAGTTTTTGAGCTGATAGTGGACAATGTTTATCGGGGGTTGTGGGTCGAGACACGCGCGTGGTGTACAACTACTTTGCGCCCTCGAACGACCCCCCTCACGTTGGTGAACAACGGAAGGAGACCGGAAGAAGTGAGGGATAATGAGTGAGAACAGTGCATTCTGGTGGAATGTTGGAGGGAGTGGTAAGTTATCGATAGGACTGTTGATAAAGGAGATTTTGCAGGCTGAAATTTGAATTGAATTCGACAAGAAAAAATTGATTAATTTTATGTATTTTTTCGTAGGGGAGGATGGCGTAAAATGGACACTCAAAGACTTTACAAAAAAATTTTTTTTTCAAAATTCAAAGTTTTTCAAATTGTTTCATTGGACAATCTGGACACCTGATAAATGGATATATGATACGCTGAAAGGAACGCTCAAAAGATTTTCAACAATTTTTCAATAATCGAATTTTTAAAAATTGCTGCTTGGCAAAGTCCACAACCGTAAAATTATTCAAGAGTGAGGTCAAATGGACGCCCGAAAAAGTTGATCCTATTCAAGAAGTCAAAAAAAATTTCAACCGGCATTTTTCAACAGAATCGTGTGGGTATTTTTTTATAGAGAGAAATTAGAGTTCGAAGAGATATTAAGGTACTTCTTCAGTGAGTTATACTTGGTGAAAATTTAGCAATGCACTGAAGACCTAAAATTTGGAGCATATGTTGTTGAGCACATGTGAAAACGATTCCCAAAATTTCAAGTATTTTTCCCACGCGAATTTTTGAGATATGCATCGACAAAAGCTTAAAAAAGACAAAAATTCAATGTTTGACGATGGATATCTTAAAAATTCGTGTGGAAACAAATACTTGAAATTTTGGGAATCCTTTTTAAATGTCCTCAACAACATATGATCCAAATTTTAGCTCTTCAGTTCATTGCGAACTGAAGTTCTTGCAACTCCTACGACGCAGTCTTATGACAATGTTCTTGTTTTAATAATCTTTAAATGAAGTCGGAACAGTAGATTTGATCCTATTCACCTTATTATATAAATCCGGTCTCCATATTGCCCCATCCTCCCCCATTTTTATCATCCCTTATATAGTGTAAAAATAGTGATAATAACGAGAAATTGAAAGCGATTTTTAAAAGAACGACATATTTTAACATTGTCACATCATTTCCTCGACAAAATGACCTTTTGTCTATGCACATTGAAGTCCCTTCATATTTTGATAGATTTGATGTTTTGTATTAAAGTAGTGTGAATAAACTTCAGTTGAGCCGTTGAGTGTAAGAAAGAAAAATCAATTCAAAAAGCCTAAAAAAAATTATTCATCATTGATCATTTTTCCCGCAAATTTTAACTTTGATGAGTGTAAGAAAATGATCTATCTATTTCTTTCTTCAATTAGTTTTTTAAACAACTATCTCCCGTTTGACTAAGGTATTGCGACATAACACGTTATTTCGATACGCAGAAACCATAAATTCTTTATTACAAAAGTTTGACACTGACAACAATTTTCATATTAGACATACAAATTTTATTTATTTTTCTGTTTTTCGAGATTTTTGTTAGATTCTTCTCTGAATGAATAATTTTGTGTTCAAGTATGCCTTGGGAACAAAGCAATCTTTTATTTCTTCGAAACTGAATCAATGTAATGGTTTATAGAATTAATTTACTGTATTTAGGAAAAGACAAATGCAGGATCCGGAATAAAAAAGATGTTGCAGAGTTGCATGTTTCTTTATTTTCACAATTGTTTAAAATGATTGAATACAGTAGACATCATTGGGTAACAATTTAATTGGTACGTACGAGATAGGAACGTGAAATACAATTTTTTTTCTTCATATTCCAGCTGGTTGGACATTAATTCATGAAAGAATGTTCAAGTCAATAGCGTGGCACTCCCCATAAATGTCAATAAAATTGTTACGAAATTATTTTTCATTCCCTTTTTTTGAATACTTGAGACACAGTTACTTGAACAATTTAACAACAAACAGCGATAATATTCATTCATAATCTGTTGAAAATTTTGGGTTCTTCAGTTGACTTTATATGGTGTTTACTCAAAATTCCGATTGATTAAACTTGGCCAAGGTCAAACGTCAATATTTCTTTTAAAAAAATTGAAACTATACATGATACTGTAAATTTAATTGTGAATACAGCAGCGCGGAACAATCTTCCTATTTTTTTATTCAATTGTTGCTTTTTGCAATTTGTTTTTTCAAAGTCAGAGTGTTGATGCACTCCAGTCCCTTATTATATTTCAATGACTTTTCCATGTAAAACAATTCAAAAGAAAGTTATTCCTTGCGATTGTGCGGGCACAAACACCCCAATCCGCCTGCAGATCGTAGTTCTCCATAAACATCAGTTTTCATCTATTTCCCCTTAATAACCCCTAGGTTAACTATACCGCAATTAATGCGAAAATAAACTATCAAAGAAACGCTTCCGACTCACGTCCATAAAATCGAAATGGGGTTTTATGTTAGAAAACAATAGCGAAGCTGTGGAAGGAGATAAGTCTAAAACAGATTTGCTGATCGATTTGCTAACCGATTTCCGACGGACAATGTATTTTTAATTTTGCTGCAAATCCATCAGTATTTAAAATATTTGCAAAATAATCTGCACGAAATTTTTGACAAAATCTCCTTTTATTCTTCCTTCCTTTTCTTCATAAAAAAACAAAATCAATTTGAAAACACAGTTAAAAAAAAACATTTTGTTCTTTCCATCTACTCCACAATTTAATGAATATCGGAATTGAATGCGCTTCAGTTACCTCTAAACATATTTTTCTTGCTCTAACAATTACGACGACTAATTTTCCTACTTTCATGAATATTCCTCCAAACGTGACCGCAAACACGAGAAAATAACAATTTTCCCATTTGGTAAAAAAATGAATTCTAGGTGGGAAGAGATTGGAGTGTGCGTAAGATCATGAAAACATATTTCTTACTGGAGAAAAATCATTATTTCCTCGATTATAATCACTCCCATCCCCGAACGCGGTTCACTCTCGTCTCTCGCGTTATGGAATGATAAAAAAGCAAAATCCTCAATATATTTTGGCGATTGTAAACCACTTCTCCAGGTATTAGAAGGTATTTTCGTTTTAATAATAGTGGGAAACAGAAACGATTAAAATTTTCGTAACACGATTTTTTTTTTATCTATTTTACATCGCATGTGCCTTTTACATCAACTCTTGGCTCTCACAACAATCGATTTTACATTTCTCGTAGCATTAGGAACTTTTAATACTGTTGGTAAATGTCATATTGATCCTCAAGAACGAGTTAGGTTGGAATGAATGTTTAATTCCCAGTATTTGGTTCTCAGTTATTCGTTTAATTTCTTTTTGGAATGACAAAGTTTTTTTTCTTCTCGTTCCTACAAAAATTTCAGTTCCTACATCACACACATACTATTTCGTTCGGGAAATGTTAAAACGTTTTGAGCACGTCTTTTTCGAAGTTGTATCATTCATTTTGTTCTTAGAACTTTTCTCTGCTACAAAACATATTGCTGTTCCTCATATTTCCAACTCTCTACTGTAGAAATTTTCCTGACTAATTATTTATTCTCCTCTGAAAATGTCAGTTGTAGGAAGCAATGTCAAAACTGTTCTTTTAGCCCACAAAAGTTCCAATAACAAGTGTTTTATCACATTTTCCGTTGAAAAATGACTCGGTACCGAAATAACTCCATGTTCAGAATGGATTTGCTCTGTTCAACTACGTTTTATCACTTCACTTCACATTTGATTTTAGAAATTTCATCTCACACAGATATAACGGTAGATACTTATGAATTATGAGCGAGATGAATCGCTAGAACAACACATTGTTCAGGATAAAAACATAAAGTAATAAAATTGTTTGTTTTTCCCCCTAGCGATCCTCCACATTTGACGATTTAAACTGGTGCAATGCACAGGATTTAAACAGCCTTCTCTTTCTCTCTCTAATGCGCGTTCTTTCATTCTATAGTTTTTTTTTCGATTTTTTAGTTTCTGTCGTACATCTCTCTAAGATTTTTGTTCCATTAAAATATCACCAGTGGAATTTTGACAGTTTAATTTGATTGAATAATTTCAATTTATCTTTCGTTTCTTGTTGAGTCTTTTTATTTTCAAGTTCGGTGAAAATATTTTTGACAAAATTCACTGGTGATGAGTTAACGCATGTTTATCACAGATGTTTAAATAAATCGCCCCTTTGTCAATATTTTTAAGCTCACTCGATCTTAGCGCGTGATGGAATCACCATTACTGTGCTCCTTTGTACGTAGTTGAGTTTGCCCCCATATTTTATTACATTGTTAGAGGTTTTTGAATTATAAATTATTATTTTAAAATATAATAATCAACGAAATATGGAAATTTTCATCCACTGACGTTTATAAAAGTAAATGAGAATTTGGATTTTTATCTTTTGGTTTCATAGCTTAAATTGAGTTTAATGTATTCATCAAATTAATCGATAGTTTAGAAGAAAGTATGAAAAAATGTTCAAAAAATTCCAACAATGCATGGTTCTACGTTGTTATAATGTTCATCACAGATATTAACACCTGGGGCTTTTCCTCCCAGGGCCCACACTAGCCTCCTCGTCACTAAGGCCTGCCTTAGTAAAAAAATATACGATCGGCTCTTAAAAAATAGATCTTAACACATTTTTTTTCTGTTTCTTTAATCTCGCTAACACCGCTCTCGTTTGATATTATTTTACAAGTTAGTTTTGATTCCTGGCAGGCGAATCTTAATGATCTTAATGTTATGTAATTCTGGGGGATTTTTTGTTTTATCTTTAGTTAACTTTAAATCTTTAACTTTGATCCTCGAGTGAGCTCAGGGCATTTTCAGATCTACGCTATTCCACGTGTGTCGTCTCTCAACTAATGACACACATTCATGATATTTTTGCAGAATAACAAAAAATTGGAACAACAACAAAAATAACGGTTTTGTGTATTTGTTGACTCAAACCCATTGGGAGTTTTTCTCCTTCATCTTACAAATAGCTTGAATATAAGAAGGTGTATAGAGTGACGCCAAAAGACCTTTTCAGTACAGAGAAAATGAGAGTTTAATTGGCTACAAGGGAGATTTTCTGGCATTTTTATCTAAGCCCACTAATTTCAATGATATTCACAAAACGATTCGTACGGAAATTTTCACAGCATCTCCCTTGACCTTCGGAACTGATTCGAGTAAGAATAAAATGATTTATAACTGTCAAGAGCAAGAAATCACGAATGTGTGTCCACGTGACACCAATCCAGCTTCTAGATTGCGTATCGCGTTTGGCAAGCTCAGTCTTATGGGTCGTATTTGTAACGTTTTCTTAATTCATTGCTACAAGCTTCTCTTAATTGCTTTTTTATCTATTCTTGCATTGTGCCCATGCTGGTTGGTGGCACATAAACCCCTCAATTGTTACTTCATCTATCTTTGTACAAGAGGTCTCGCATAATCCTCCGAGAGACGACAATCACGGATATCACTTTTGTATTTTAAATATTTTGTTTTTCGACTATTACGCACGGATATTACGGCACACATTTGCACATTGCCTCACGAAGATTTTTTTTTTATTCTCGTTTATGAGTTCATTTTGTCACAGTATCTTCTACCATTATTGTTGATATTTAAAAAGAAAACATCTCAGTTGTGGAAAGAGATGATTCCAAAATAGATCGGAAGATTATTTTGCGAATATCTTCGAAAGGGGGCAATTCAGGGAAAAACACAAGGTCTTCTGACATTTCCTTTCAAACCCACTAATCCCAGAGATATTTACAAAATAATCAGTGTGAAATTTTTGGATTGTCCCATTTTCTATCCTTTACTACTTCACTATGAGTCTGAAGTTTAATTTCCTTTTTCCCTTCATTCTAATGAAATAAACTTTAATACGAAAGATCATTGGCGCTTATGTTTCTTAAATCTCTCTCACGTCTCGCATTTTTCTCTCAAATTTTCTCATTGATCTACAAACTAGTTCTTTGAGTTAACTCATAAAACGGGCACGGATATTCTTGTTTTATTTATTCTCGTTTATCCCTCATCTTCACACTCTCTCGATATTTTTTGGTCGAATGATTTTCACTCGACTCAGGTACATGTTAAGGCCCGTTCTAACGTTTGTTTCTCATCGTCAATATTTTCCTTCGTATCCCTTCACAAATGAATTTAATCCCACCTTTTTTCACTATCTCATTGATCTTTGCATATTAAAAAGCACACACACATACATGTTTATCCCCCTTTATTCTTCACGCACCATACCCTCGAACACAAATAAAAGATTACTATATAAAAAGAGAGGAGATTTAACGAAATAAAATTGCCAGAAAAATAGTTTTAAATAATAGAAAAAATAAAGGAGGTACAAAGATTTTTGCCTTTTTCGTCTGTCCCTGTGACTGGCAACTGTTCCTCAGGCACGCTACAACTAATACCAATAATTCAAATCTGTGGTAAAAAGTGATCAGAGGAGATAAAACTAAGATACAAAGAAAACGACAACATTGTTTTCCGACTTTTTCGTTGGAAATTTTGTGGATCACAGGAAAGGTTTTGTAACACTTCTCTCGAGTCCATTTAGTTTGCAAAACCCTTGTGGGCTTGCACTTTCAAAATTTCAATAAACTAATAACTAATAAATCCTATGAAAAGAATATTTACCTTTCGTAAATTTTATAAATTTGAGTCCAAAAGAATTTCATATGTTATTTTCCAATTACCTCAAGAAAGGAGTGGTTTGTTGAGGAATTTCACGTATTTTTTTTGTAGTCCACAAAATTCCGACGAAAAAGCTTTTTAGACATTTTTAGATAAGTCTGTTCGTCAAGATACACCTGAAAATAATTTTTATATCTATCTCCTTTCACCTTCAATCACCACTGAATTGTCTCAGTTCTCATAGAAATATAGTGGTTTCATAACTTCATCCTTGTTGAATACTCAAAACCCGTTGAAAAAGAATTTCTCATGCGTGTGCGCTGAATAATAAACCACTTATGACTGACTTAATCCAACTAGCAAACTAATTCCCTAGTTCTTTTTGAAACAGATGTACACTTGAAAATGGCGATAAACTCAGTAGTCAAATACGAGTAGAGTTCTCCCTCATTTTTTATATTCTTGACAAAAAAAATTACTCCAATAACTTTCCAATAATTAATTAATTAATTAACTTCTCTTTTTGTTTTTAAATCGTGTGCGCCCGATTGGTTGTCGTATTAAAAATAACCTCGGTGTCGCCTTTGTCATTGTGGTCACGATCTACGTGACTCTAAAAATGTATCTCTGCATGCCTCTACTTGGTTTAGGCTTTCATTACATTTTTATTCTCATTATGTTGATTAAACTAATGTTTCGAGGTTGGAAATGTGTTGTCATCATTTCTTTTAAATCTTCTCATTTACCTAAGCTCTGGAATCATCATCCTCTCGTCTTGAATCTTTCCTGGAAGATCATGATGTATTCTCAACGAATCTTTCCTGCTCTTGTTAATTATCTTCAGTCTCACAAAATTTTCGCACGTTCGCATTGATTTAATTTAATTAAACATCGACCCTGATTGGTCTTGGTCATTCTGGATTCTAATCCATTCGTCATTTCTTCACATCCCCACGATTTCTACAAACGATTATTATCTTCTATCAACTTCTCCTTCATTTCATCTGAGATATCACAAATCAAACCATCCTTAAATGCATCTTATTAGAAGGAGTTCTTTTGATTGATTCATTCATTAACGATGGTTTAATGGATGCTGGGTCTTATCTGCTCTACTCTGTTTTAATCAAACAAATATCGAAGTTATTTAGCATCGCCTAGGACCAGAGGCATGATAACATCCCTGCTGTCCCCAGAAAGTGCATCAATCAGCACAGGAGTTAGCTCATCATCAGTGATGGGTTTCCAATTACCTCCAAGGATTTTACTGATCTCACTCTTCGTCTTCTCGAACTCGAACTCATCCTCACTGAGGATATTGCTCTCTGCAAATTCGAATCGCTGGAGCACATCTCCTCTCAATCTCGCAATAGCCACCAGGTTCTCCTGGTAATACTTGTGGCCAATGTAGACCATTTCGACGAGGTTTGCACACCTCCAGGCAATGAGAACGAGGGCATCAGTACGATCAGCAATTGAATGATTGTATGTGGGAGGTTGCGCCTCGTCGTCGTCCATTGAGTCAATCCACACAAGAGATTTCAGACTTGAGGAATACCAGGAGGAGAGATTGAAGAGGGCTCTGAGGTTCACAGACTCGCAGAAGAGAGCTTTGAGGTGAGTCAAGGGCATCGCAGGCCGAAGGATCTCTGAATCGAGGACTGTGACGCCAATGTAAGCGTGGAGGAGGTTGAGCCGAAGACCACAGCGTTTATTATTGTGGACAAAGCGCTGCCAGGAGACGTTGGAGGTGCTTGGCTGATCGTTTCGCCAGTTGTGGACGTGCACCACTAGTCTCTCTAGCGTGCCAGACGTCAGAGATTCCAGAAGAGTGTCGCTCAGGTGCTCGTAGTCTAGGGTGAGCACTACCAGGCTCTCGAACTGGCGGAAGATTATTGGATGCAGGGAGACGAACTCGTAGTTCTCCGGGTCCTCCTTCACCGAGGCCAGTCCAAGGTGTGTCAATTGCTTTCCATGGTGGAGGACCAGGGTGTCGATGAGCTCTTCTGAACGAACTGAGAGGTCTTCGTTGCAGCCCAGGGTCAGCACTTTGAGTTGTTTTGTAGTGGTGATTATCTTCAGGAGGGATTTGTAGATTCTGTCGGTCCAGATGCAGGAGTCGTTGAGATTGGTTGCCCACTCGAAGCTTGAGGATGTGGGTTCGATGATGAGTTTCTTCAGGTTACGGTTGTCTCGCAAATTGCGCAGGAGGGACTCGAGTTCTGGACTCCAGTGCGGGGTTTGACATCTGATGGTTGCGTTTTGGACGCTCAGGGCGAAACACTCTGCCAAGTGTCTGGAAGGTTTGTTTCAGAGTGAATGGGAAGTTGAGAAATTTTAGTTTTGGATTTTGATACAGGTCACTGAAGATATCCAGGAGAGTAGAGGACTTTGGGCCCGGTTCCCAGAGAATTTCTCTGAGAGAAAATTTGCGGAATATACTGAAGGGAAAAACCATGTTCTCATACAAGTCCTGTTTGAACCAACCTAATCGCCAAGGTAGAAATTGT
Organism: Diachasma alloeum; assembly: GCF_001412515.2. Classification (NCBI taxonomy): domain Eukaryota; kingdom Metazoa; phylum Arthropoda; class Insecta; order Hymenoptera; family Braconidae; genus Diachasma; species Diachasma alloeum. The sequence continues at coordinate 492,364 of NW_021680665.1, read as the reverse complement.
TTCATTTGAAACTACAAAAGTTTCCAACTTCTACAACACAACATTTGACTCAAGAGGCGAATCGTGATCTCTCATAAAGTGATGTTTATCAACAAATATTTTATTTTTTCAAGATTACATTCTTTATCTTTGGGAATTTGATAGTCGAAACGGAAAACTACTCTCCCTTGTTTCGTACAAAACAAATATTTTTCGGAAGCAAGGGTAAACAGGTTAATTTCTGGACGGGGTTTTTTATTTTTTTATGTTATTGGTTGGACGGGGGTTACACGCATGAAAAAATTCGATAGAAAACCTAACGAATTCGCTAGAAAATTCTATTGGAATTTCTACTGGAATTCTATGAAAAAATTCTACTTATTTGCGCTGATTCTATTGGATATTCGAAGAGAAAAAGTCAATAGATTTCGAATTCCTGTTTGAATTTTTCTCTTAAGATTTTTTCTATAATAATATAAGTTTTGTCGACTGGGATTCTGTAAGGCAAAACAAAACAAGATCTAGCGGGAAAAAACAAACAGAATTTTTCAATAGAATTCCAATAGAAATCCTATAGAAACCCCATAGAATTCCTATGAAATTCCACTAGAATTTTCTAGTGATTTCGCTAGGTTTTCTATTGAATTTTTTCATCCGTGTAGTTTCTAGAAGATTTCAACTTGCATTGCATATTCCATAAATAAAATGAAAACTGTACTGATTATTTCATCTTTCAATAATATTACTCGGGTATAATCATGTGATCAATTATTTTGTCTGTTGATCGACATTTAAGAAATAAAAAAAATATGGCCCAGTCGTCCATAAATTAGGGGTTTCAGCTGTATTCAACTATTTCTCTATTTAATTATTTTTTGTTTTATTATTTCCACTTCAACTAATTTTTTTCTGTTAATTACATTCTTGAAGGTATGGAAGTCATCATATCCCCATTTAGGTGATTCTTTTATTTTAGAGTCTACCGCGAAACTCGAATTTCCCTTCACCATCCAGCAATTGGTCTGTTCACCCAACTTTCGTATGTTGGTATAGAATGACTCGTTTTGTTATCGATTCGTTGTTAGTATAGGATGACGACTAGGTAGTGCTCGAAATGAGATTTGTTTGCTGCCACAGAAGGTAATAATTTTTCAGACCAATTGAATGTATTTTTATGACAAAAGTTGTTCATCGCAGCACACTTAAAATGTTGAGCACGAGATTTTTATTCTTGGTGATTTTCAACTGAACTTGTTTAAGAACATGATTTTCTTTCTCTCAGTTGATAAAAATGACGATTTGATATCTTTTGTTGAACCGTTTTCATCTGCTATAAGATAAATATTGGATTTGTTAAATATCTCCGTCAATGTTTTTGAGAAGAGTATGTATTTGTCTTAATACGTTTTTTTTTTCATTAAAAAGGTGTATTGTAATGAAAAAAACAGCATTATGCGGAGACTACTATGAGTTTTAAAAGTCGCGGGGTATTAGAGTGAGAGTTCTGATGCATTGCAGATCGATAATACATATCTAAAAACGAATAATTAGTACAAAAAAATTAATTATTTATTGTTCGTTTGCCCCCAGGCGCTTAAAATGTTAAAAATAGTCCAGGGCCTCCAATTTTTGAGCTACAGAGGTTTCTTTTTTAAAAGCTTGAATAAATATATACAATGACAATTACGAATTATTTTTTTGAAATTCGAATCCTACGCAGCTAATTTCGTTTTGTTTAATATAAAAATTTGCGCCATTCATGTAAAATAGGCAGAAAAATTATTCTTAAAATATTTAACATATATTCTTGATTCTTCTAGAAAATTTTTTCGGGCTATTTTATATGAATGGTGCAATGTTTTATTTAAAAAAAAACCGAAATTAACTGTGTAGGAGTTGAATTTCAAAAAACTAATTTTAATTTTGAAAAAAAAAATCTCTGTAGCTCAAAAATTGGAGGCCCTAGACTATTTTGAACATTTTAAGCATGTGCGGGGTAAACAAACAAAAAACAAATAATTTTTATGCACTAATTTTTAAACGGATGTAATCAATTTTCCATGTATGAGAAATCTCATTCCAATACCCCGCGACTTTTAAAACTCATAATAGTCTCCCCTTAACGAAAAAATAGCAATTGCTGCGAAGATCAAGCAAATAGGAATTTCATTGAATCGAGACCGTTCTATTGAGCCAATCATTTTTTAGCTATCGATAAATAAAAGGTGAGTCATTAAAATTAAATCAGCTGCATTTTCAGATCATTATCAGAATAATATTTCACGATTCAGTTTTTTTGTGGCTACAAAACAAAATATATTTATGGAAATACAAAGACTCAAAAATATTTAAGAGGGATCGATTCATGTCAACGACCGCCGTTGACGGAAAATTGTCCAATCTCATTTTAGAACTGCGTTCTAGGACGAAAGAGAAATGTTCAAATTTTTATTCCCTTCGCCTTTCCAAAGACCGTCCAACCTTTAGAAATTTGTAATGAAGATGGGAAATTTCATTTACCGATAAAAGAATGATTCCTGTAATTGTTGTCTGCTTTTCTTGGCAATGGGAAATAAAAAGGGAAAGTACTGTTTCCAAAGACTATTTGGAATAATTTAAAAAATCGATAATGAACAGAATGAAGATGTTCTCCATCGGGAATGTTCCTTATCACTCTCACCAACGAAAAAGTGAATGCAGAAAAAATATATAACACACAAAAGAGAAAGTTCTGGCCACTGAGAGAAAAGTAGAATTTTGAATAAATACCTTGCCCATGGTATGCTCATAGAGTCCTCATAAACAAAAGTTATATCCTTCCAGAAGCTCGGGTGGAACAGTGCCTGTCGCCAATTTTTACAAACCTGCGAGGACCCATTTTATTTTTAAACACATCGAAAACAATGACAAAAACAGAGAAAAGTGAAATGTAAATACACTTGACATTGAGAGGACATAAACAACGATTGTCCCCGCCCAAGAAAATTAAGGATTCCAGGGTAGAGCCCATAAAAATATATTGCTCTCTAATAAAATGGGAAAACCGTTGAACCCACCCATAAATTCTGAGCAATTCCCCTAAAGAAATGGAAAGTCATAAAAATATATTGAAAGAATTTTTCAAAATGTACTTACACCGGAGGCATTAACTCTGTCTTTGTGCTTGAGATAGGAAAATATTTCCAGCATAATAACACTGGGCAGAGTGTCCCAACAGCTCGTACCATCATGTGCCATATTTGACGTTTTGATTTACAGTTGAAACTCAACCGATGAATAGAAATAAGGCAAAAAACTCAGGTAAGAGTGAGAGAAAAAACCCAACAAACGTATGTTGGAATATCCGAGGTCGGTTCCACCTTCAGTCCAACGAACGCAATTTTCCTGTCACTCTAGTGACGATTACAACTGAATAAGCCAATAAAATGTGCAATTAATTTCAATCGATCAATCAATTCCAATAGTTTCTCATGGATGAACATATAAACGATACCATCTTGCGACACCACCAATCGAGACCAGAACAGAATAGAGCTAAGAAAAACGTGAGAACCAACGACAGATCCACAACTGCCCACAACCACGACTGACAAATGGCAACAGATTTTTTCAATCGTGGTAGAATAGCACAGAAGCGAAACGATGGTGGAGGGGGAAATCATGGGTATGGGTACAAAGAGGTGCAAGAGCGTGAGCGGAGTGATCTTGTTGATTTTTTTGAAAACATCTAGGAAAGGAGGGGGCCTGAAGGAAAATATCAATACAATTTTTTGTATGGACCTTAATGCTCTGCAAAAAAGGTCTTGGGATGAAGTTAGGTAAAGTTCTTGGTTTTGTAGATATTTAGGGAATAGGTGGATGATACGGCTTGGACTTGCTTCCCTTTAACAATACGGGAACAATTCATGAGTGTGAGGGCATAGTGGCGCCATCTGTGGCATCTGTCATCCCCCTAATCGGTAGGAAAGATTCCTATTTTAACCATTAGATTTGATGAGTAGTAAAACGGACGGATTATTTTTTGACTCCAACAGTCAGTGCTTTTCAATAGTGCCAATGAAACAATCCATTGGCGATACGGAATATGTCGTCACTTTCAGTCGATTGCGTGATTAAGGAACTTCCGCAGTAAGTATACTTAGTCAAAATTTCGAAATGGTATAAAGACGCAATATTTAGATCATATGTTGTTGAGCACCTTCAAAAACTATTCCCAAAATTTCAAGTAGGGTGAACTGCCCATATGCGGAACACTACCCAAGAACGGAACATTTCTCAGATTTTACGAGATTTCTCAAATTTCGGCCAAGCTATCGATTTGATTTTTTTTTCTAAATTAAGTTTATATCCCTCCTCATGACGTCATCACAAATCTGATCGGCTATCGATTACCTCCTGCTGAATATTGGAGAAAAATCCTGGCAGCAGCCAATTTGCGGCGATTGATAGTTACGCGTGCCATTTGACGGGTTTTTTTTGAAGCGATGTTTATTAGATTTTAAATCACAAAATGCGGTAAGTTGTGATTGATATTGATATAAAATCCTTCATTCTTCAATATTTCCATATCAATTTCATCAGAAAAATGCTATTGTATTGAATATATGGGGGTTCCGTCTTTAGGGTTAGTTTTCCACGCAATTCCAAACGAACGGAACACTCATACGGGTGGATACCTATGTCAAGTGGGAATACGGTGATACTGTGGAAAGTGTATTGGCGGTTAATGAACTAATAATTTAATGAAGTTAATCGGAATCGTATCCCTAAATTAGTTTATTTTCTTCATTTTTTCGCGTAGATGGCTTCAAAAGGTAAAAACACACGAAAAATACACGAAGAGGAGGGAGAACAATCAGCCAAGGCAGAAGAGGTTAGGAAACCCTCTCAACGGTTTAAATACACAAAAAAAATCTAGAAGAAGCGATTGAGGCTGTGAAATCGGGGAACAGCTCTCTAAATAATGCATCAATTAATTATGGTATCCCCAAAACTACATTGCATTCACGAGTCAACGACTAAGTATCTGGATACTCTCATGGTCGTCAGTCTGTATTGACAGTTGGGGAAATCCACCGAAAAGATATAAATTTCGGGAGGAATTGAACAAAATTGTATATTTTCTGATTAATATCCTCCTCGATATGACTTCGCATCAGGAATTAATCTCTCAACGTCACACTAACCTCCAATGTTCCGTAAATGGGCAGACGATGTTCCACTCTTGGCAAAAGTGTTCCGTCCTTGGTATATTCGATGTGCGTGTACTTATTAATTATTTCCAATTATTTCCCATCAAGTAATAGGTTCCTCNTTTAATCTTTAATCTTTCATACAAACTATATTCTCAGGTGTAGATAGCTACGAGGGTTCAATTTAAGAATGTCNGTTAATCGGAATCGTATCCCTAAATTAGTTTATTTTCTTCATTTTTTCGCGTAGATAGCTTCAAAAGGTAAAAACACGAAAAATTGGAAACGCTAAATATCAAAACGCCACCTATGAATGGCGGATATTGGGCTGCACACAGCAGTATGCAACCCAATTTGGGCTTGTGTTAGCGTGTATATGGGAAGCCTAAAATCGTCCATATTGGTGAAAACGAGCGCCGCCATCGGTAATTAGCGGTCCCAATACACGAAGAGGAGGGAGAACAATCAGCCAAGGCAGAAGAGGTTAGGAAACCCTCTCAACGGTTTAAATATACAAAAAAAATCTAGAAAAAGCGATTGAGGCTGTGAAATCGGGGAACAGCTCTCTAAATAATGCATCAATTAATTATGGTATCCCCAAAACTACATTGCATTCACGAGTCAACGACTAAGTATCTGGATACTCTCATGGTCGTCAGTCTGTATTGACAGTTGGGGAAATCCACCGAAAAGATATAAATTTCGGGAGGAATTGAACAAAATTGTATATTTTCTGGTTAATATTCTCCTCGATATGACTTCGCATCAGGAATTAATCTCTCAACGTCACACTAACCTCCAATGTTCCGTAAATGGGCAGACGATGTTCCACTCTTGGCAAAAGTGTTCCGTCCTTGGTATATTCGATGTGCGTGTACTTATTAATTATTTCCAATTATTTCCCATCAAGTAATAGGTTCCTCCATTTTTTCTCAGAAAATAGACTAAATTTGGAATTAGGCAGTATTTTTCTTAAATTTTTCAAGAGAAAATTTCAATATTTCATGACTGTAAACTTCTGAAAGGTCTTAAATGTTCCGTAAATGGGCAGTTCACCCTACCTTGTCCACCCCATTTTCGAGATATACATCGTCAAAAATGGAAAAAACACAAAAATTGAATGTTTGGCGATGCATATCTCAAAAATGGGGTGGACCAGAGACTTGAAATTTTGGGAATATCTTTTTAATGTGGTCAACAACATATGATCCAAATATTGCGTCTTTATACCATTTCGAAATTTTAACCAAGTATACTTACTGCGGAAGTACCTTAAACTGTATCCTTCAATAGTTGAATGAATCTACGCTCTTTAAGGAAGCCACTCGTGAAATGAAGAATTATAACGTTAAAACAATGAAATTATTCTATTTTGATATGAAAGAACATGCATCCAATAACACATATATTCCATAGAAACTACGATATTTTTCACTCAGTGTGATTAAACTGTACCCTTCAATAGTTGTTTCTGAGGGCTTCAAACAGGCGACTTATATGATTCGATCTAATGAGGCCTTCAATCGATCATATATTCCTTCGTACTACCTGAATATTTCATTGAACTTTAATAGTTATCTGAATGCATCACATTCTGTCGATCTGAAACCTTATTGTAGGCTATACCAACAGAATCGTATTCAATAACATTTTCAATCAAATAATATCTCATTTTCAAAGAAATATTTCGTTGTCTACACTCTCTAAGGAATCCGACGAGAGCGCATCTTTCCTACAAGAGTACACTTTCGTTTCCAAGGGAACTTTTTATGTACGCATTTTTCCCTATCCCTCGCCTTGACCAATTGAATTTAAGGAAATATTGAACTAATGAAATTTTGGAAATCCCTTCCCATCCTCGTTGGTCAGGGGCAAATGGTTTCGTTCGAAAAAGTCTGAAGGAGTTTCGCCTGTGGGGCATTCCATACTATTTCAATTGGAATCTCTGGAATCAGAAGAAACCTGATGAGCATAAGCAGAAAGCTCTGATTGTTCTCTCCGATAGATATTTGCGCGCTTTCATCAGGGTTGCCAGATACTTGGGGAGCCGAACCGCCAATACGCTGGTATAGCCCAAAAATAGCCCCCTCCAACATTTTCCCCGCCAATTCCCGCCTACTTCAAACAGGAAAATTGGAAAAACTTATTATATGCGAAAAATCCAGTATAATATAAATAAAAAAAATTATAGCATATTAAACTCTTTAATCTTTAATCTTTCATACAAACTATATTCTCAGGTGTAGATAGCTACGAGGGTTCAATTTAAGAATGTCTTACACCCTTTTCGACAAAATTCACGCTTTTTGAATTTTTCTGGCAAATTGTTCATGGGACACTTAATGACTCACGAAACTTCATGATTGTACAATCATTTTCCTGCGTTTTTTCTAAAACTTTTCGGAAATTCACAACCTTTAGAAAAAAATGCAGGGAAATGATTGCACTACCATGAAATTTCGTGAGTCAATCAATAATGATAAAACGCTAAAACGGTATATTATTTCGCGTCAATCCGATCAATAATTTTCCAGAAAAATGAAAAACGTGAATTTTGGCCGAAAGGGTGTAGTGCATCCGTAACGAGGGCCACGTGTATCAAGGAGTTCAATTATACGAACATCAATTATAGTACAAGGATCAACCGTGTCAATATTATGTGCTGGAACGAATAATTGTAGTTAGGCCCGGTTGCACCGAGCCCTGCCAGCTATTTTTACCCCAAGATAAATTTATCCATGTGTAATCCTTATGGACTAACAGACCGTTATCTGGCGGTTTAGTTAACAGACAATGGTGCAACCAGGCCAAATTGTTAAGCTTTATTGAATTTTTCACATTATCATTTGCGGCCCTGGAAAATTAAAAATTTGGCGATGCCCCATTGGTAAACCATTTGGTAACCCTCGTGACGTTTGACTCTCGTGAAATTTGACTATCCCTTTGTGACCCTCGTGATGGTTGACTATCGTGAAATTTGACTATCCCCGTGTGACTTTTTTGTTGTTTGACTCTCGTGAAATTTAACCATTCCCTTGTGACCCTCGTGACCTACAATTCCGAGTGGAATTTTTTCGTTATATTTCAAAAAATCATGCCGCCATAGTCTACTTGGCGGGTTATAGCCCGGAGAAAAAATTTGCCCGCCAAAATGCATCCCAAATAGTCCATTTAGCTTTAAATAGCCCCATCTGGCAACCCTGGTGGATGCAATCGCCGCTCAGTGGCGCCAGTTGGAAACAAAAATTCTAAGGTATGATACAGGGAGGTATGGTGAAGCTTTGATGTCGCCGACACCGAAACAGGGGACAAGTTCCAACGGAAGCCGCGCGCGGCGCTGTTGCGTCCCTTCCCCTCACGCGGATTAGATCTCCCACCACACGCCGATTTTACTTGCGTCGCGAGTTCAAATCCCCGTCAAATCAATTTTTTTTTTTTTCATGAGAGAGAAATAGTATATTTCGTAACGAGTGCAAAAAAGTGGTTTTTGGCGAGTGGGAGGTTTATAACACGGGCCGAAGGTGAGTGATATAATTTCACGAGCCAAAAACCACTTTTTTCACGAGTTATGAACAAAATTTTTCATCACAATGTGTCGGAAAGTTACTTCTCCGATACAGCGTGATGAAAATAAAATTTTGTGTTCAATCGAGAGGAACAGGATTAAAAAATGTTGAGATGAAAACTATATGATTCTCAGCAAATAGTTCTATGGGATCGAGCGATAAAGATTGACTGAGAGTCATGTCGACTAGACGATTGAAATACTAATTAGAAGGAAGAATAATTAACATCAGAAGTCCATTTAATTAATTATTCCTCTTCTCTTCAGTGAAGCTTAATAGGGAAGAATTTGGAGGGATGGGATTACGATAATGAGGATCCCAGTTTGAACTATGTTTTTTAATGTTTTCTTCTATGAACAAGTTTTGAAAAAGATACGAGGGTCATAATGGTCACGAGGGGTGAAATAAATGAGGTACAAGGGGTTTCAAGAGCCACAAAAGAAAAAAAAAGTCCCAACTATTCACTTACGCACCTCACACAAATAACAATCGTTCTTTGACACTTGATCACTCGATAGCAAATCACCGCTTTTTTCCAGCCATTGTCGTCGCTTCTCAATTTTTTTCACACTGGGAAGGGAGAAAAAACGATAATTATCCCTAGAAGATGCTTTGCAATTTATAATTGCACACGATTTAATCATTTTACATGAATCAACTCGCACAGACTGTTCAGATCTATTGGAGTACGTTTTGGAGCAAGCATAAACAAACAACATTCGCGAGATATTTTCGCGCGAAAAATAAATATTGTTCAACATTGGACAAAAATGCATTTTCATTTTATTTTTAATGCTATTATATTGAGCAGTGATTTCACTCTCAATCTTGGTAATTATTTTCAGTAAAAAAAGAAAGAATTCACCTATTATAAGATAAAAATCACCCCATTAATGAAAGAGTGAGCGGGCCATTGACTATTAAAGAAATAGTACATGAAAAACCAAGAATATATTTGCATTTTTTTATTTTTCTTCGCATTGTACATGTAATTTCATACGGGGCTAATTATTTTGACTTAAAATATCAATTTCATAACGTTCCCTCCAGCAAAAAAAGTGCCAGTGGTGGGAGACTAAAGGAGATGAGGGGAAGCGTAAGTCGACCGGAACGCCGCTTCTGGCGCTCCGGCGAACTTGTCCCCTGTTTTCTGGCTTCATCATACCTGCTTGTATCATACCTTAAAAAATTCCACAGATACAAATTTCACGTAGTTCCTCCCAAGCACCCGCACATTTCACACTTTGCACGGCTGACTCTTCACAAAGTACTTCTTGCCAAAGAAGTAACCTCAACCGTATACCCCCACTCTACCCAAATTCCCACCTATGCTAGTGCTCCTCACCACTGAAATCGAGGTTACTTCTTTGGTAAAATTTAGTATATCTCTCGCCATCTATATTATATTTTTAAAAAGCCATGCAACCATGCAGCCCGGCATATAGCCCACTTGGCGGGTTATAGCCCGGAGCAAAAATTTGCCCGCCAAAATGCATCCTAAATAGCCCAATTGGCGGGAAATAGCCCAATCTGGCAACCCTGGCTTTCATTCATTTTCGGTATGCTGAGCCGATATTATAGGTCGTTACGTTATCCCGAACGTATTGTACTGTACTGTACTGTTCTGCGGGCGCTCTACATGGACATCACTGTAATGTTACGGTGGCACGCGGTAAGGCGAGTGTAACACCAACGTAACTGATTTTGGCTACTGGAAAATAGGAGTAGCATGGGAAACCACAGGAAACCCATGCTCGGAAATCGCAATTTGTGGACTCGTCTCCTCTCCTAGTAGTCCCCTCGGTCGATAAAAAAAGCTCCTCCATTATCATCTGGGTCGCACATATGGTTGTTTTCTGTGTACGTGTTAAAAAATATCAGTTTACCTTTAGGAGTTCACACAAGTTTATCTCATGCTTGCACGTTCAAGTCCTCAGCAGTAAATTTGCTTACCAGTAGTGGTGGAATGTTTCCGAGAATTAGGGTATTAACGCTTAATCCATCGAATGAAGGTGTTTTGACCCCTGTGAAATTATCTCGTATGAGAAAAATTGATAAATGATGAGAATGGGACATCATAGGGGTTGCAGTAATGCAACGTTTATTTTTGTTACACTGGCATTTTTGGTAACAACGAGAACTTCAGTCTGTAATGACGTTGTTGAGGGTGTTGATGCCGGTAAGACGAGTGCAAATGCGATCGTGAATAACCAGACGAAATCGAACAATGGAACTACCGACGATCAGAAGAATACTCCAACACATAAAATTGGCGAAGTAGGAAAGGGGAAGATAACGAATATCAATGATAAGGAAAATGGAAAAGGAGATGACATTCACAGTGGACAACAGAAAGCCGGAGAAGAGAGTAATATTAAGATGGATCCAACTGTGGTAATGACTATTTCCAAATGAAGATTATTAGCCAAATAATTTCGGAGTGAAGTGCTAGAATGTAACGATTCGATTTTTACTTCGTGGCATATATAAAATCACTTCAGGAAAGTGAAATTCTGCTCAATATTCCTCAACATTTGTGGTGGAAATAACTTATCTCAGATTCAATTAAACAGTTATCAAAATCTCAAATTTTTCCAATTCACCACGTCAGTCCAATATTGAAAGAGTGAAATTAAATTTAAGAGCATAAAGATCTCCATTGTCTTCATCCTTGACACAATATTCTATGGGCAAAATGACCTTTTACACACAATGGAATTGCTTCATTTTTTGACAGATTTGGTGTGTTGCATTAAGACCTTGTCTACAGTGAATTCTCACATACTAATTATACCATGTGCATATTGAGTTCTACTAAATTAAAAAACAGCAACCCAATTTAGATACACATTGTGTAATCTAAATTCCACATAGTATAATTCTGTAGTGAAGTGGTAAACTAGGATAAGTGTAATTTTTTTGGAAAATTTTCTATTGCTTGAGTCGAAAGTTCTCTCATAAGTGGTAAAATTTTTTAAGTCTTCTGAAAAAGTTCCATTTTTGCACTGATCCTAGTTTACCACTTCGCTACAGAATTCAATTGCAAATGGTTCAATTTGCTGTGTGCATTTCAATAGGTATAGTCTGAGAAAAACAAAATCCACCAATGCGGCCCCTTGGTTTTCCGGATTTTGCGTTTTTCTTGAATTATTGAATTGCGCACAATGAATTGAACATTTACAATTTCGGGATTGGTAGACTACACTTTAGGAAAATTTAATATGTATATCGTGGTTTCTCTAAACCAGATCTTGGGGATAGCCAAGTAGTTCGAATAGTCCAGTCAACGCGGCAAAAAAATTGAAATATCTACTAAAGGTTGCCCAAATGTGGTATTCGTCTCATTTCAGTGATTAAATAATACCACTTTTTTACTTTTTCCTTTATTGCTAAAGGAAGTATGCATGTATGCATATATTGACTTTGAAATAGCCTTATTTTATTAAGAGAGGTCGATATGATCTTGATATGGATGACCAGGTAGATGTTCGGGACCACCCATTTTCACCACCTTCCTTATAAAGACAATTAATTTTCAATTAATTTAAATATGATTTTTTCCTTTTTTTTTAATTCTCGAGCATGGTATGACTTCAAGTTTTGACTCTCACCAGCTCTTAGCATTATCTAGGATGTACGATGGGGACGTTACTGGTATAGGATCCCAAAAAATAAAATTTAACAAATTTGAAATTTAAAGAACCTCATTTATTAATTTATTAACACAAGTTTTAGTAGGTATCTCATTCTTTTACCCCGGTGACTGGACTAGAACTATTTTTTCTGTGGGACATTCATAGACGAATTATACTAGAAAATCCGATACAAAGTTTTTGGAATACATGAATCATGAGGAATGCACGTACAGTGTTGCCATATGATCATTAGAGGTCAAACCAACGAGAGTCAAGTATGAAATTGAATAAAATACTGTTCACAGTATTCATTGAAGTAATACTCAAAGAAACATATTCAACAATGAAAAATGCAATCAGGTATGGGAATGGTAAGATTTTGGGCAAACCCAAAATTTTGCTTCAAAAGAAATTGCTAACTTAAACGAAATGCTTGGATATGCTTAATGCAAAACAGCAAATGTGTCGAAAAATGGAGGATCTCCTTTGCGTAATAAATCAATTTGTCGAGAAAATGCTATGTTGGCACTAAAGGATACATTTTTATTTGTTTCAGTTCTATAGTCTTCGAGTTTATTGACTTTGTAATATTCTTTTTTGAAAATAAATGTTGAAACGACACGGCGAGCAGATGAGTTTAAAATGACATTGAGGAATGTTTTGCAATTATCTTCGGAAGGAATTGTTAGAACTAAAAAAAATTATTTGCTGTCGATATCTTCATTTTCAGGATGTTTACAAGGAAAGTACTCCTATTTCACTACGCTATTATGTTTGGTTTCCTTTGTAGATCCCATTGGCCCACATACCATCGTTGAACCCAGGAGCTTTGAAACGAGCTTTCTACGTTTTCGCTGGCCTCAGTGTCATCGTCCTAGCGTATTTGATGATCCGGAGTTTTGGGTTAGTTTTCTCTTTCGGATAATTGAAAAATCTCTACAATGTTTCACAGATAGAGATGGAATTAAGAACTTTGGCAATTAATGTTGTTGATTGAACCATTCTGTATTGATGTTTATCTTTCATCGAATGATCATCGAACAGATGGGATTTACAAATATTTGGCAGTTATTATTTTGATCATCAAATTCTCCTGCAGGGATGGCCATCAATCTTCCGATTTTTCAATATTAAAAGAATTTCTGACTTACATCGATCAAGGTTTAAATATACTAATCTGAATTTAAAAATCGTGAAATAATTGATAAAAATCAAATAATTGTAAATAATTGATTGATCTAAATTTCCAATTGATAATGGATTCAATATTTAAACATATGGAATCAAAACTTTTCTATTAAGTAGCAGGGATCCTCATCAATATTAAATTTCTGTAATATTATACAAATTTGACCCTTACATTATTGAAGGTTTAAAATATGTTGATTCAATTTTTACAATAATATAATATTAATAATCTGATTTTTACGAATAATGCAATATTAAAAATTTATTAATATGCAACTGTAAATTTACTACTAAGTGAATAATTCAAATTTTAGAAAGGGGAATTTTCGATTACACAAGTAATCGTCAATCTTCTATCTTAAATTGTAGATTGTCCAAGTAATCGTCAATCGTCCTACCTTAAATTATTGATTGATAAAATAGTTAAAATTTGAATATTTGAATTGATGATATTTAATTACTCAAAAATTACAAGGTTGATTTTTTTTCAATTTAAGGGCTCAAAAGTAATTGTAATAAATTATTACAAATATGGCTATCCCCGTTAAGTAGATAATACTAAATTTCTTATAAGGGATTTCGGATTGTCCAAATAATCGTCCATCTTCTTAACTACTAATTAATGAATAATTCGAAATTTGACTATTTAAATTGATGATTATTTCAGTAATTAAAAGAGTGGTAAACCAATTGACTACTTAATAATTTAACAGTAATTACAATCTATGGATATGGCTATCCCTGTTCTCTTAGGTTTGAAGGAGACGTTAACATATCAACATGTTCCTCAACTTTGCAATGAAAAAAAATATTTATAATTTTTTTTTTCGATCCTTAGATTCAAGAAAAATCCAGCACAAATGGTACGTAAATATGGAGTTCTTGCGCACAAACAAGACATTGAAATGCGCCCACTGCCACTGGATGAGGACGACGAAGACGACACGACAGTCTTCGACATCAGTGGTCTGTCGCCTCAGAGAACTCAGCATTCAGCGCCGTAAAAATGGAAGAAAATAATTGGGCAGTGAAGTTGTAAAACGTAACAAGTCAATCTTTCACATTTCCTTGGAGCAGATATAAAAAAATCCCGGAAGACATGTTACGTTGAAGATTTTTCAGCTGCAAAAAATTTCTTTTGAATTTTTCTTCTAAATTCAATTGTTACCGAGATGGTTGCGCACTCGAATAATGGAATAAAAAAATGTGTTCTCACCATGTTACAGCAGAACGATTGTCTTAAGAAGAAAATATCAAAAGTCATTTCTTTTAAAGGGGTACCGTACTGAAATTTGAAAGTCTTCGGTTGATGAAAATAGGTCTCAAGCCACTTTTGATATATCATTGGGTACCTAAAAAAGTGAGAACAATTCCGGACTCAACCCGTTTTACCTCGTACGTCAGGCGAAAACTTTGCTGTTTATGTTTTTGGTTTTAAAATGCCCCTCGCACCGCAATTTTCATCCGATTCGAACTTTTGTATTCAAAATTATACGGTATGTAAAGACGAAAAAGAAATGAGTAAAAAATTAATTTTGAATGAAATTCATGTTACTATGATCTAATCAAGATAATTGAAAAAAAAACTTTTATTCTACTGAATTTAACTTAAATTTTGAAAAAAAAAGTTTAAATCGGATGAAAATTGTGATGCGAGGAGCATTTTAAAGTCAAAAACACGAAAAACCTCCTTTTTGCTTGACGTACGGAGTAAAATGGATTCGATAACTACTTTCATCAACTGCACTTTCAGTATGGTACCCCCATAAGGGAATTTTTTTCAGTAACAAAAAGTATTTCGTAACTCCACTACATGAATAACTCAACCAAAAACAAATGGAAAGTGAAATTGAAACAATCAGTGGTACCAAGAGACTTTTTATCCATTTCGTGAAGCTTCAATTTTTTCATTGCATCTTCTCAAGCCTTAAATGTGATATTAAGAAAGAAAAAAAAAGTATAATTAACTGAATCTAAGCCCAATGATTTTCATTGGTGCATTTACTATTTACGTGTATGATATTTCCAACGAAAAAAAACTGTCTTTGTTGTACGCTTATTGAATATAAATCGTTTATATTTCAACGAATTCATTTTATAAATTTGAAAAATTTTATTATACATTTTCATGGCTTATGGATAATACTGTTACGATAAAAAATTTAGCGTTGATCACAGGAAACCGCGGTCTATTGCATCCACAATTGCGTCGGCAAGACGTCGGCGTTTGGCTGCTTCTTTTATAGGTTTCAATGTCCACACATCTGCTATGTTGACTGCTTTATCACCTTTGATTACGTCTAGGTCAAATGCTTCCGTGTCATCCAACATACTGAGTGGAATGGATTCTAAGCAAAAACCTAGACCATGGACGAATTGTTCTTTCACCTGATAATCAAAAACAATGAGCTTTTAAAATTATTTTTCTCTCTTCAGGAGTACATTAGCTGTAGAAAATATCCTCCGAAGAATTTTTTTACTCCACTGAGAGAAAAATTTCCCAATATGTAGACCATATTTACTGGAGAGATATCAATTATTCTGAATGGTTTAAATCTCAGAATGTGTGCACTTCACGGAATCCAATTAAATTCTCATTTATCACTATCGTTCCGCGTTACATGAATATATTACATATCGAAATATTGGAAGTGCATAATACAAAAATCATGAAAACAATAAATACTTGAAGATTGACGATTCTTCTACGCGATTTGAGTGAGTTCATTTAGGACAAAATCATACTTGAGTACAAGAATATTTTAAAGCATGAGACTCGGGCCACGTAATTTGAGATGCCTGGAAGAATTAACTAATTGAAGAAAAATTACTTGTCTCAAGAAAATACGTTTTAGATACTAGAAATTTTTTTCTCAGTGCTTCTGAAATTGATTAGACTGAAAAATTTCCTCGACTTCAGGATGTTGTTGAATTAAAAATTCTACTTGTCGAAGAATATTTCAATCGTCAGCAAATTATTAGGGTATGCATTGGATTTTCATCAAGTTTTGAGTTTTTGAAAATGTATTCGATTGATGAAAAATTCTATTTTTTAATACTTTAATACCAACACAGAATTTTTCTGCCTAAATGATCTGTTACATACAATAGAGTTCCTCAATTCTTTTTGCACATTTCATGTTTTCCATCAAGATCTTCACGACAGGAATTGCAATTTTTATATTCGATTTACACAATATACATGTTGGATTCTTCCAAGGTGACATATAAAATTTCAATGTTTTGTGTGCCATTTAACGGGTATAATTATATTTTGAGTATGCTGGGAATTCAAGAACAAAATCCATCAATCCAAGCCTGAAGTTTAGGGACTTTCTACTTTTTCTA
This sequence comes from Diachasma alloeum, assembly GCF_001412515.2. Classification (NCBI taxonomy): domain Eukaryota; kingdom Metazoa; phylum Arthropoda; class Insecta; order Hymenoptera; family Braconidae; genus Diachasma; species Diachasma alloeum. The sequence continues at coordinate 475,456 of NW_021680665.1, read as the reverse complement.
ATTGTACATGCTTGAATTATACATGTTGAACTGCACACAACAAATTAAATATTCACAATCCACCTTGCACAATACGTAATTGGGATGGTTGATTACAATTAGTAGAATTTAAGAATAATAAAGTCTATCAATTCTTGCCTAAGTTTTACCGATTTAGTGTTGTTTCTTTAATGGCAAATCCTTGAATTGTAGATTATTGAATTTATACAGCACAATGTGCAATCGGGATGGTACATCACATTTTTATAGAATTGATTATGTATATATGGCAATGAGAACGAGAGAATTATAATTCCTTTAGACAAAATCTTAATGCTAAATATTACACATTACATGTGTTAAAAAATGACGGGACTTCATTGTGTATAAAGCAGGTCATTTGACAATAAAATGCAATGTCGGTGTTAAAGTATGCCCTATTTTTAACTATTTTGACCTCGGTCGGAGTCCATGGAATTAGAAATTTTAGGTGTAGAATTGTTGTCTCGTAAAGTTCATTGTATTCAATATTTGAATCTTCCCTCGATTATTTCCTGTTTAGGGAATGTTTCAAGTTTGAAGTTGAGACTAGAAAAATTCTGTTCAAGAAATTAGTATAACTTGATAAGTTGATTAGAACACTGTGAATTGGGCAATTATCTCAAGAACGATTAATTTAACAACAAAGTGGCAGAAACCCACTGCTGTATTTAATTTCAAATCGAATGAAATGGAACAGTTCGACTTATGATATTCAGTTACTCTAATGGGGAATTTGTAAATTCATTTCATTAAATCTGCATAAATTTAATCATTACCTCCTTAAGAAATGACTCCCAAGGATAAACTTTGTCAGCATTAGACCCAAGTACGGAAATAGTCTTAGATATCTCTTCATGATAGAATTGCATTAGGAAATTAAAGTTTTTATCTCGCATTTTCTGATCCGTGCAAGTGTATATGAAGAATGACAAATCAGTGATGGGGCTGGCACATCTGGCAAGTTGGAAATCGAGAAGGAGTGTCTCGTTTTCTCCATTGGGAGTTACGCGTATCAAGAAATTTGGAGCCCAAGCGTCGCCCTGGTTCACCACTGAGGTGGGAGTCTTGGAACGAGAACATAATTCCACACTTTTCTTCCATAATTCCTTTCCATCTAAATCACAGAATTTCTTTTGTTGATGTGTGCCCGGATACTCTACGGATATTGCGTCTTTTGCGATAGTCACGATAAGTCCCTTGAAATTGAAAAAATAATTTTAGACGATCAGTTTGTTCGCTTTTGGTGAATAGGAATCTTTTGAAAATTTTCATGACTTATTTATATGACTTCGACACTTTCATAATGAAGTTTCATCTCTGAGACTAGGAGATTTCAAAGACATTTCGAAGATATTTTGAAAATAATCAATATGATGTTCAACTCGAGAAAAGTCTGACAAATCGAGTGTTTTAAATTTAGAATGCTAAATTTTTCATTGAAGGGAGACTACTATCAGTTTCAAGATCGCGGATTATTGGAGTGAGATTTATCATGCATTGAAAATCGATTATTATGAGGTATACCATGTCAAATGGGTTAACGCCTGACCCTTTTGGAAATTTATCTCTTTGATTAGCAATCAAAGTCAATCAACGCCTTTTTGGGGTGTTTTGACCAAATTTGCGGAATTTTGAGAAGAAAAAAATAAAAATTGAATAGATCCAGGACGAAACCCAACTTGTATGACCGCTCAAAATACTTGTGACTATAAGAGTTACTGAAAAAAAGATAAAAAAAATAAAAGATGGTGTAATTTTAAAAATTCAAGTTTTTCAATTTTTCGGTACTATGAAAATTCGGTATTATTTCGGACCAATTGGTGAAATTGAGTGATGCTGTTGAGGAAAAGAGACCTTTTACTGATAGTGGTACGAGACAAGTAATTTTGCTGCAGGACAACGCGCAGCCCCACACAGCAAAAGAAACCCTGAAAGTTATCTCCACGTTGGGCTGGAAAATTTCGAACCTTTTTCGGAAGCTACAACATCACCTGATGGTTACTCAGTTCCAATCTCCTGAAGAAGTCCGGCATTGATGACTTCATCCAGTCAAAACCACCATCTTTTTTTCGAGCCGGAATCCGACAACTGCCTGATAGATGGGAGAAATGCGTGCAAAGTGAGGGCGATTATTTTCAAGATTAGATCTGTATTAATTTTTTTATAAATAAATGCCAAAATTGTCGAAGAAAGCCTGAGAATTAAGTCATACACCCAATAAATCTCACCCCAATAGCCTGCGAATTCTAAAACTCATAGTAGTCTCTCAATCAAGAATAATGATTCGTTGAATTTCGTAATTCTTCATTTCAGCATTAATATGTGCAAAAGATCCATCGCTTTGTGATTTCGATTATTATGAATAACCCAAGTCTGATTAATTATTGACCATTGATCAGTTGATAACGCCCCAACTCAAAACATCACAATTACCTGAAATCTCTCGTACCAATCCTTCCACTTTTCACTAAAATAAGTTTCCTCCAGCTGGTCGGCGATCTTGTGAAACTCTTTTTCGTATTGATCTTTGTGAGCGAATGAGACTCCATGGAATCTTGCCATCGCTTTCAAAATAATTTGACATTCTTCTAAACTCAATGTACTCTGACGCGATGCTGGACCGAATCCGTAAACACTGACATCCTCCAAAACGATGAAGTCATTTTCACCGTCTAAAACGTAAGCTAAACAATCCGGCACAAGGAGTAGATGCTGTTGTTTTTTTGACGCAAGGAACTTTTTGAACTCTGGGACGATCTGAAAAAGATATAAATAGTGAATATAGTAAGACTATACCCAGAGAAATAATGCATCTGATTCAAATGAAACTCTATTCGAAATTACTTTAATCATTTCAATGAAAATGTTTTAATTGCAGGGGAAGGTACGTGTTGCAAAGTGGACCTTCGTCATTCACTCGACATAGGGAACTTGCATGATTTTTTTTTTATTTCTCAATCTGAAGTTTCAGCTTTACATGATCAATTTTTCAATTATAAACATTAGAAACATTGCTCGCTAATTGATAGTTACTTGTTAATGACCTCACAAGGGTGGTCGAACGCTGGATTAATCACAGAATGCCTCGACTCATCCTGATTCAATCATTATGTGCATTTTATTCAATGGATGGGGGCAACTCCCTTCTTTTCTCACATTCGCATCCGCAGAAAAATCCTGTAATTTAGGTAATAAATGTAAAAAACCAGCCGACGTTACCTTTTAACGTAAACCGTGAAGCTTCGCGAAGATTATACCTCGCGAGGATAATAAATCACGAGGTTCATACGTCGCCAGGATCATACGTCTCGAGGGTCACACCGCGTAAGGGTCATACCGTGTAAGGGATGAATTTTACCAGGGTCAATCTCATTATTTATTGATCTCTATTGAATTCGTCGCGTCATCATTTTTTGTCTTGACGACAGAAGCTGTTTGGAAAATTTTTGAGCGTCCACTTTACTCGTTCCTATACGGATTTATCAGGTGTCCATATTGGCCATTGAAACAATTTCCAAAATTCTGGATAAAAAAAAAAAATTCGCAAATTTTTTGAGTGTCCATTTTGCCCGAGATGTCCATATTGCTTCACTCTCCCCTATTTTATTCGCCCAACTCTGATTGGGATCATTCAATTCGGAAATGATCATCGAATTAATAGTGCTTCTAAATGCAACATCGTTCGTATTATTATTTTTCTGCATCATTAAGTCGGAATGATCTCGAGAAAGGAAAGTAAAAGTATCCTGTCGCAGAAAATTTTTTGATCTCGTGAAATCTTTGGCTTCCGGATGGATGCCGCGTTTGGATTCAGCGTTGCGCCGACGTTTCGCAAACATTGCAGTCTGCATCTTCAGGGCTATGAGCTCCGATTCTGAGCTCCGATGTCTAGGGGTAGTCCTTATATGTGCCTTCCCTTGTGGTGGTGGGGGAAGGGGAAGGGGGGGGG
>NW_021680665.1:469130-469998 GCF_001412515.2 Diachasma alloeum | reverse complement strand
CCCCTTCCCCTTCCCCCACCACCACAAGGGAAGGCATATAAGGACTACCCCTAGACATCGGAGCTCAGAATCGGAGCTCATAGCCCTGAAGATGCAGACTGCAATGTTTGCGAAACGTCGGCGCAACGCTGAATCCAAACGCGGCATCCATCCGGAAGCCAAAGATTTCATTAATCATGGCCGCGAAAGCCTCAAAACTAAAATTTTTTGATCTACTCGAAAAAACTTCTAATGCTTTCGCTTTAAGGATGCCAAGTGGGTCAAGTGCACAACTAAATTGATCATTTTTTTTAAAAACCTTGCATAATAAATTGTGTTCACTTAATTAATTCATCTCGCGAATTTATATTCAAATTGAGTTGGGACGTAATATNGGGTCAATCTCATTATTTATTGATCTCTATTGAATTCGTCGCGTCATCATTTTTTGTCTTGACGACAGAAGCTGTTTGGAAAATTTTTGAGCGTCCACTTTACTCGTTCCTATACGGATTTATCAGGTGTCCATATTGGCCATTGAAACAATTTCCAAAATTCTGGATAAAAAAAAAAAATTCGCAAATTTTTTGAGTGTCCATTTTGCCCGAGATGTCCATATTGCTTCACTCTCCCCTATTTTATTCGCCCAACTCTGATTGGGATCATTCAATTCGGAAATGATCATCGAATTAATAGTGCTTCTAAATGCAACATCGTTCGTATTATTATTTTTCTGCATCATTAAGTCGGAATGATCTCGAGAAAGGAAAGTAAAAGTATCCTGTCGCAGAAAATTTTTTGATCTCGTGAAATCTTTGGCTTCCGGATGGATGCCGCGTTTGGATTCAGCGTTGCGCCGACGTTTCGCAAACATTGCAGTCTGCATCTT
>NW_021680665.1:443600-467831 GCF_001412515.2 Diachasma alloeum | reverse complement strand
TATATGCCTTCCCTTGTGGTGGTGGGGGAAGGGGAAGGGGGGGGGGGTGGTCAGCCAATCATATATTTTTAATTGACCAGCTGATCAATTAAAAATATGATTGGCTGACCACCCCCCCCCTTCCCCCACCACCACAAGGGAAGGCATATAAGGACTATCCCTAGACATCGGAGCTCACAGCCCTGAAGATGCAGACTGCAATGTTTGCGAAATGTCGGCGCAACGCTGAATCCAAACGCGGCATCCATCCGGAAGCCAAAGATTTCATTAATCATGGCCGCGAAAGCCTCAAAACTAAAATTTTTTGATCTACTCGAAAAAACTTCTAATGCTTTCGCTTTAAGGATGCCAAGTGGGTCAAGTGCACAACTAAATTGATCATTTTTTTTAAAAACCTTGCATAATAAATTGTGTTCACTTAATTAATTCATCTCGCGAATTTATATTCAAATTGAGTTGGGACGTAATATATGTAAAATTTTCTTTTTATTTTTTCGACCAAAAAATATTTGTTTTATTGACTAAATGGTGATATCCGGTGGAAATCGTGGCAACACTGCTGCTGTCAGAGCTGTAGAGGCGCGAGGGTTTGTTGATATTCAAACGTGTGTTGGAAGTTATACATGCCTGTGAACAAGCCATTATGGCCTCAGACAAAAATAAAAATTTATTGCGTGACAAAAGGGGACAGTTAACAGTGAATGTATCTCCCAAAAATGTAAAATTCGTGAAACCAGGTCTCGAGAGGGTGTAAAAAATTATCATGAGCAACAAAAATTACTGAAAGAAAGTGCAATAAAATCAGAAGCAAGAAAACCGAAGGAAGAATTGAAGGAAGAACCTTTCATTTTCCACGGACGGCGCTCCACTACTCATTAATATATCCAGATTCAATCTAATGAATTTTTTAAAAGGGAAATGTCGAGAAACACATTTTGTTGGACATTTGGTTAGCCATAACAAGATCCATTGAAATGATTTTCCGAGATGAGTAGATGCTGAGACCAATGTTCTTTCGCACAATTCGTTTGAAATTCAATTATAAACACCATTCGAGTCTCATTGATTGATAATTACGTTTGAAATCCTAAAATTCACTTTGAAAAAACATCCATCGTGAGTGACAGGTAGGGTTATGTTGACGGGGGGCGTACAAGCGGAGTATGACAGCTGTGTGCGCTGTTGTCGCATATCATGTATTATGCTACGAGCGGATTTTTTCAGCTTTTTTTTTACATTTTTTCCATATTTTCTGGGATTTTTCATGAATCTCTAAATTGGCCAATCTGTTATTTTAGTGCATAACCTCATAAGAGCCAATGCTGGATCTTCAAATTTTGTTTATTTAAATTCTCAATAATTAATACCGGTTGAAAGGTCAAGATTGTCATCTAAATTTTTTAAATATTTCTCGCTATTACAGGAAAAAAATTGAATTTCTGTTGATTTATTAAACATTTCATTTTCACTTGGCACCCTTAATCCACTCATTCTTCCGATAATAAGTTCTCGGAACTTATTTTGACAAATCAGTATTGTAGATTGATTGATCAAGTAATTTTACCTGGGTGTAAAAAAGGATCTCATTTCTAAAGAACACAGTGCTCCTATACGTCTCTCTCCTCCCCAAATTTCCTGGCAAGGATTTAACAACGACCTTGAGTTGGGTAGTCTTCCCTTTAACGTTTCCTTCGATAGTCACCCGGTCCACTTCTGACAGATAGCTATCCCCCTTCGCGGATGCCTCGCCAAAGTCCCATCCTGTCACCTTGACATCCTTCTCCCCCCATTTCTTTGCCAACACTTCCTCCAGGAGACTCTCAGTGAATAATTTACTAACTCCATTCAATAATTCAACATCTTTACCCATTTCGATTTTGCTCCGATTATTCCGACAGTTGTCTTATTTGAACTAGAACCTAATGTAATAATGAAAACAGCTGTAGTACACAATCATAAAGTGCTTCTTGCCAAAGGAGTAACCTCGGCCGTATACCCCCACTCCGCCCAAATCCTCACTTATGCTCGTGCTCCCCACTACTGAAATCGAGGTTACTTAGTTGGCAAAATTTAGTATACCGTAAGTCCGTAAGGCAGCGTTACGGCCGTTATGATAGAAATAGTACATTACATACTCAAGCCTAGGAAAATAGATCACCCTCCCCGACGTGCAAGATTGCCTTCCGAGCCGGAGGTGAGGATGGCAAGTACGTGGGGGATGGTGATCTGTTTTCCAAGGCTCGGGCATGTCACGTACTATTTCTAGCTGAGGGGCTACTCACTCCATAATTGAGTGACACCATGATTTTGAAATGAAGTCGATTTCGAGTGATTTCATGATTTCGAATGATTTAATTAATTCGAACTCAGTGATTTCAAAAAAATAAAGTAAACAAATAATAAAGGTGGGGCAAAACGGGTTGTGTCAAATTATGAAAATCAAAACTGACAATAATAATTGGGAAATAATAACGAATTTATTTGATTCCACTCCGCCAATCTTGAGCTAATGACGATGAAAAGCGGGCCATTTTAACATTTTACTATGGCAGTAAGTACGGCAGTTTATTATCATCGTTGGTAGGCGTGTCAATTTCAAAATCATGAATTATTTGTACGGTTCGCACTACGCCAGTGCGTTACTGACTCCGGTGATTTCATTGAGTTCAGACGATTTAATGGGATTTCGGAGATGATTTCGAAAATGATTTCGGAGAGCTGAAATCACTTGATTTCAGTGATTTCACGTGATTTCGAAATGATTTAATGCCAGAGTGGCGCCGTGATTTTGTGAGTGAGCAGCCCCTCATTTCCAGCTCATGTGATTGTAGCCCTCGCTTTCGCCAGAATTTTTTTTTCAATCTGATGAAAAAATGTACGATTATAGCATTCCTTTTTCTTTTAATTCCGCAAATTTAAATTTTACAATTGTAAATGAAATGTAGTCAGAATGATGATTTTTAAATTGTCGTATTCCAGCACAAAACATTGTTCAGCGTTCATTGTCAGCGTTTTGTTTATTGTTCCTGCGTTACGCGCGCAATTCAATCAGTCAAAATGTCATCGAAAACGTTAACTGCACTTACCAAGAATCCTTCAACAACTAATTCCACTCTTCTTGCGTAATCGCACTTATAGTGTGTTTGGAGGTATTAAAAAAATTACTCATGTACATAGGGGAAGGGACATTTATCAGTCACGTGTAATTATTGCATCGTTCAACCTCAAGTAAACATTAGTTGAGTGATGTTGTCTTATCTATCGGCTTTTGTCTTGTTAGCTCCAATAGATAAGACAACTCTTCTATCACTAATGTGACGTTCATCAAAAAATACATCAGATGCATTTTTCCTAATTAATTATTTCCATAAAACATTTATTACTTGCATATTTTGACATGTTACCACACTTTTTACTGCCACGTTATTTAGTTCTAATATAACAAGTTCAGAGTAATTCCAGAATTGGCTATTTTATAGTAGAGAATTTCCAGGGTAGCCAGGTCTCTCAAAAACGACTATTTCGTTTCTTACTTATATTACGGCACGGCGCCACGATGCGAGTAACCACGCTGGGCAGTTTCACGCGAGTAACGAAGCGTTAATTTGATTTTGAAACAGTTCCAGTGATGATCGACGTTCTTTGTAGATAATTTTATCGTATGCAAATAATAATGTTTCATTTCTTCTGAAGCTACTCGTTTCACAGATATTCAGCTCGTACTTTTTCACATCTCTCGCTTCCTTTTTTTCAAACAGTTATCAGCCTTATCCATTATTTTCTAATCACTTGGTAGACGATTCCATTATCAATCCGCAGATATTATATCACATGTATATAGTCTCAAAGAAAACCCTGTTGAATAACATGAACAATTGCGTCCGCAATGCGTTTATTGCTTTCTGGAGGCAAATCTGCATCCAATTTCCACATCAAAGAAATGTTAACTCCTTCATCATTCGTGAAGCTTTCGATATTAGATAATCCATCTTCGGTGGTTAACATCATAGGCAAAATATCCACCGCGAAGGCCACACCAAGGACAAATTGCTCTTTCACCTGTTAATTCAATCATTTAATCATGAATTGAGTTATGGAGTGGTAAAACGAGATAAGTCAATAATGACGTAGGATTAGCTTGCGAATAACGGAAATGGAGGGATTCAAAGATAACACCATGTACCATTTATTCATAGGGGACAGTCAGGCAAAATGGAACATTTCGTGATCTAATTGTCAATATCTTCACTTATAAATGAAGATATTCACAATTGGAAAAGATCTCAATACGTCACATTCTGCCCGACCCTCCCGTAGATTCATTATTTAATAAACTTTCAAAATTAGAGAAAAGTTATTGTAGTCAACCTAAATGAAAATCAAATTACCACGATTTTTTGATCAAAAAAATTTAGGGGCCAGCACCGAAACTTTTGTTGCAAAATACAGTAATTTTTTCGGGTGAAATACCAGAAGTATTCCTGTAGCGCATAGCAAAATTTCGGTAATAGTTGAAATTGTCAGTAGTTTGACATTATTACTGGTATTTAAACAGAATGTGACATGTAGAATTCATGGCACGAAATAGGTCATAAAATTGAGAAGCGAGAGATACTAGCTTAATATTCAGAAGGGCTGGCAAGTGGGAGAAATGGAAATTTGCCCGAGGATGAAAACAGAAAAACTGAAATACTAGAATAGTATATTTGGATACGAGTGAGATGGAATTTTCACGAGAGTGAAGTTGGCGGTCCGAGGCGACACCGAGAGCTGCCAATTACATGAGCTGAAAATTCCCCTTTCACCACATTACCCCCACTACCGTTCCGATTAGTGAACTCGGCAGGTACCACAAAAAATAGGTAATACACCTATCACCTATTCACCTCGTGTCGAAAAGTGAGTTTTCGTTTATTTGTAAACGAAAAGTAAACGAAAAGTCTTTTCGTTTATTTGTGAACGAAAAGGCTTATTTCGCCACGAGGTGAACGTAGCAACAGTGTCAAAATAGTATATTTCGATATGAGTGCGGAAAAGTGTTTTTCGGCTCGTGGGAGGTTTATCGCACCAGCCGGAGGCGAGTGATATAATCCCACGAGCCAAAAAACGCTTTTCCCATGAGTATCGAACGATATTTTTCATCATAATGTCTGGTGAAGCGAAGCGTGCCTGAAAAGTTATTTTTTCGCACGGCGTGATGAAATAGTATATTTCGTAACGAGCGCGGAAAAGAGTTTTATAGCACGAGCCAAAGGCGAGTGATATAAACCTCCCACGAGCCAAAAAACACTTTTCCCACGAGTATCGAACGATATTTTTCATCACAATGTGTGAAAAAGGAACATTTTAGGCACGCAAAGTGTGCTTAAAAAGTTACTTTTTCGCACAGCGTGATGAAATAGTAATTTTTGTTACAGACCGAAAGAAACGTTTCTGGTGAATATGAGTTTTCAGTTAGCCGAGCTAAAAAAGTTTGTCTCCTAATATGTTTCTTTGGATCACTCCATTTTTTCAACATAATCGTAAGACAATCATTACGTGAATTTTTAGACTTATCTCCTAACTAAAAAAAACAATTCATCTTTACGTCTTTCATAAAATAATTTTCTGGATAAATATCTGCGATGCTTGATCCGAGTCGCGAGACAATATTCCCAAGCTCCGAATGATAGTATTCCAGAAGTTCATAGAAGTATTTGTCTCGAGTGTCTTTATCAGTGCACGTATAAAGAAAATAGGAAATATCGAGAACGGGACTTGTTAGGCGGGCCAATTGGAAATCGAAAATGACGGCTTCACCCTCCCGAGAATCTAATGTTCGAGTCATGAAGTTGAAGGCCCAGGCGTCTCCATGATTCACGACAATTGGAGAATCTTTCTTAGCCTCGCAACAATTAGCGCATCTCCTGAAAAGTTGATCGGGTGTTATGGCATTGAATCTTTTTTCCTCTGGAGTTCCTGGATATTGTTGCGTCATTGCTGCTTTAACAGTTGTATTCATGTTTGTCTGCAGGAAACAAACAACAGTTATTAAAGTCGTTTTAGTTCTGTAGAGGAAGTCCTTAATTGAATTGTCAATTATTTCATAGTTATCAAAACGGACGAACTCATGCTCTTTGCAATTTCTCGTTAACATTTTCCCTGCTGCGGATCATCAACTAATTAATTTAAATGTTCTATATAATGTGATTTTACAATCAGTAATAATCGATTCTGGTATAATCGGGAGAATAATGTGTTTGAACAGAATAAAATTCTTTACTTTGAATTTTTCCACTGATTTCAACAACGTTTGGTGGAAATGAATAAACTATTTATGTCAATGAAAATCTTCTAATCATATGGAACAGGTCTTTAAATTGAGACAGGATCAGGTACAGCGTACAGACTCAATACCATTGTCCCACACCGTGCTGTAAATTGGCACTTTGCACACGTGGTCCGCGTGTGTAAATCGCCCGGCAGCGATTCTGAACACACGCTCACAACGGTATGCCCGGCGGTATTTTCGTGATTGGTCAATCGAAGCACAACAAAAGATAGTTGACAGTAACGAAAAATACTATCGACGTTTTCATTCTGGAAATCTAGGGTAAATATTTATTCCTTTCATGAAACTTAAAAATCTCCAGGGAAATAATAATAAATTCTGATAAATATTGACATTTAAGATAATGTACATTTGAGCCTTCAAAGATGATGATTTATATGTAAATTCGGTAAAAGTGTCGGAAATGCCAGGGGAATTAACATGGGAAAAAAGTGTCCGAAAGTCTAGTGACTCTCAGGATGAAAAGGTCTATTACCTGACGAGTTGGTAAATTACGTTTTTGACGAGTGTGCACTGAGGAACAACGAATTATTAAAAGCATAAAAATTCTTGCCACAATTTTTTTCTCGCTTGGTACAAGAAAAACTTGGAAAAATTTTAGTGACAAGAATGCGCAATCACGCGAACAATTCATTCAGGGCAGGACGCTTAGGGTGCTGCTTCAATGAAGGCAACGCAAGACATACGCAACGCTTGCAGTCGTCAAAAATAATCGCAAAACAGTTGAACGATTGTTTTACGCATTGAGAAGGTTTCACGATGCGTCCATTGTGGTATCACCCTAATCGAACAACAGTTGAATTTGGGTAAGTTTCCCGGGGCGTCCATTGTGGCATCAACCTAACAATGGTTTACAGCACGAGTGTGAAGTTGGCGGGCCGAGGCGAAGCCGAGAGCTGCCAATCACACGATTTGAAAATTGCCGTCTCACATTTGTCGAAAAATATTTTTTAACAATGATGTTACGTTCAGCAAGTGGTCGAACTGTGCCTTTTTCGTTTACTTTTCGTTTACGAGTAAACAAAAATTATTTATTTGATGTGAATAAAAACACAAAAAAATGTTTGAATTAGAATAAAAGCTCATTGAACGAGCCCATTTATTTGATTTGAGTAAAGTTTACTTAAATAAATTCTTTATCTGAGTGTAACCCATTGTCAGCTCTTGAAAAGGCTTACAAAAATCTTGCTATATTGTCTCGTAAAAATGCTCATATTAATTAGGAATTGTCATTGTAATTATTATCACCTTCGGATGGTAATATCAAAAGACATACTGTGTCAGTACTTTTTTCAATTACAAAGAAGGGTCTTCGACTTTTTCTGTTAAACTCATTAGTTTCAGAGATGTTTGTTTTCCATCTATCACGTAACTACTGAATTGATTTTCCTTATTACATTCTGAGAAGAATAAACATCAGGAAACAACTTACGTAATGATTCCTGTACCATTGCTACTGTTCTTCAGAGAATATCATTTCTTCTAGATCTTCAGTAGCATTAAAAAACTAAGAAGGATTTTGATGGTGAAGAGCTAGAGCGATGCCATGAAATTGAGCTAAGGCTTTCAAAATTATTTTAATATTTTCCACCGTCCAAATATCTTGTTTTCCGACAGCATGTGTAAATCCTTTAGTTGTGACGTCTTCCAATACCAGAAAGTCATTTTCCCCGTCGTGGAGATACTTCAGACACTTGGGAACATTGAGAAGATCACATGCTCCTTTCGATTGCAGGAAGTTCTCGAACGCGGGGATTACCTAAAAACAAAAATTGAATCACTCAAATCATTAGGAAAATCTTGATATTCCGGAAAAAGAGGGAATTAAAAGTTATTATGAGAGTTTTTCCGCAGTCATGTCCAGTATTTGTTCTGAATTCAAAAATATAGGGGAAGGCGGGGTCATATGGACGCCTGATAAATCCATATTGAATGGACTAAAATAGACACTTCAAAAATGTTCAATAATCCTATTTTTAAAAATTGCTGTTGGGCAAAGCCCGCAACCGAAAAATTATTCAAGAGTGGGATAAAATGGACAGCCGAAAAAGTTGATCCTATTCGAAAAGTCAAAAAAATTTTCAAAGTGCATTTTTCAACAGAATCGTGTGGATATTTTTTATAGAGAAAAATTAGAGTTTGAAGAGGTATTAACAAATAAACTTCAACTCTATTAAATTTTACATTTTACAAATTTGAAATCTACAGTAGCTTTAGATTTCCTGTTTTACTATTGAAATAACTTTGAAATTGATCATTTTTTCAATAAACAATTGCACGTCTTACTCACAAATGACATCACCTTAAAACAATGGGAGGAGGGGAAAATAAATGAGCAAAGAAAAATTGCTCCCAATCCATCCATTCTTCCATGGTATTTTCCATTACCATGGAAAAAGGGGCGTCCATTTCTTCCTCATTTGCCAACGTTTCGAAAACCAAAGTGTTCTTCATCAGGGCATTAAGATATTCTGTATCAAAAAGCTTCAATTGAATTTTTTTTAAATCAATAACAATCTATGATATTATTAAAACTATTGTAAATTAAAAAATGTGTAGTGTATCTTGAATTTTTAATCCATTAATTGTGACCAGGTTATGTTAAAAAATATGCAAACAAAAACAAAAACACAAGATTAATTGCATTTTCGAATCAGATTTCTGAAAAAATCTTGAAATGAATATGAGGACCTTTATTGAAGCTATGAAGCTTTACACAAAAATGGATATGATAAAAATTTCACTTACAAGGAAAGGTCCCCAGGTGTACCTCACCGATTTTCTTCAGTTTGACATATGTTATTCTACATGAAAAATGATTGACCACTTAGTTTTTTACGTGTTGATTCGGTCATAGAGGGCAGAAAATGGCGTTTGAAGTTCACTCCAAAAAATAATTTTTCGCGATTTCTCGAAAACTACGCAATATTTTGTCAGTTTTTTTTCTGCATTCAATTACTTATTCGGAGGGGCTTTTATAAATATAGGGTTCGTTTACACGGCTTGGCTTTTGAATGATTTATTGAACAAAAATAGGTTTTTTCATACATCTTTTCAGTGTAAAAACTCTCAATTTGTCTGAATCTCATTGAAAATTGGTGCCTTTGATAAAAAATCGAAAAAATAAATCGACATGCTTCGGGGTTTCCGCCAAACTACCCCTTCAGGGGGGTAAACAACCCCTGGGAATGGTTTAATCCTGTTAACTCAAATTTCTGCAAACGCATGATCATTCTGCATAAAATGGTCTGAATAATATGCTCTATTTGTTCATCATGATAGAAATCTACGAAGGAAGTATTTTTTCATTTTTTGTGGCATTTTCCATTTATCAAAAAGTATTGAAAAATTAAAAATTGATTAAAAATTATTATAAATTGGGAAATCAGTATAGGAACAAAAATGATGAAGTTTCATCTAACAGTCTCGAACTCGGTGTATACGAAACTTGGTCCGAACGAACCAAGCACGTAATTTTTGCTTCATGTAAAAGTCTATATAATTTTTTTCAACTTTCTGTTAATCATGATAAGTCCAAATATAGTTTTATCAAAATGAGGGTGGCCCTAGTCCAATGTATATAGCCCTCCGTTGATGATTCTCAGGAAAGAGATGTTGATCAGATTCAAGTTGTTGTCTCGTTTCCCAAAAATTTATTTGATAGTCATTGAAGAATCAAGAATTTCCCTGAAGTAACATTTTAAATTTATTAGTCACTGGAAATTCTTACACGCTATATTTTTTTCAGTTTTCATCTTACTTGATACGTATTAAGGTTCATAATGTGTGCAGTAACGATAGTCACCGAAGAAATGCTTCATGATTTTTTACAAAATGTGAGGATGCTTTGAAACGAATATCCTCATGACCAATATCTTTCTGGGCTTGTAAAGCCCATCTTTGCAAATCGATATCATGTATAATGTGTCTCGCTTCAACGGAGTTTTAAAATTTTGTTAGAACGAACTGGAAAATGCGGTCTATTTTTTCTCTGTAAGTTCCTCCCTTATTGAGCGTATGAGCCCAACGCTTCAATTGGCTTACTGATTTGACTTTGCGAAATCGATTTTGAACCGTTTTTAATGCAAGATTTTTCGAATGTCCGCTCCTCCAGAATTCTACGGCTTTTGCTTTATAATCATGAGTCAATCCTTCTGAATCAATTGAACATTGATCGTCATTATCATCAAAATCCCATATTTTGTCATTATCCTCTATTTCCATTGATACATCCTTATAAAGCTCCTGGAATGCAAGTGTTCTTCTTTAACCATGTTTACACAATTGGATTCATTCATGGCACCGAGTAGAATTTGTTCCAGTCTTGCTTTTCATATTCTATCTCTTGTTGTGTTACTAGAGTGTTTTCCAATGGCAATTGTTGGAAGGTCACCAACAACAATTGAAGAACGTTAAGGGGATTGGTTCCCATCTTTTTCATACAAGAATGATCTGAAATTATTATTATATATATTTTCCATTCAATAACCCTAGCTGGCGTTATCTGATGATTGTCGATGTATCTTAAAAGATCTTCCGATCCCTTTATCATATCACAGGTTGCCGTGGCTAGATTTGAATCCTAATGACATAATGACGCGGTGAAAATGCTCAAATAAATGCTTGATGATGCCATTTTACCCCTTTTTTCTTGTTTATCACCGCCGTTCCAATTGGCTGCGTTTTGCCTTATAAGTTCCACATGTATCATAAACTGAACTTACCAGGCAAATGATATATTCTTCCCTATTGACTGCACTACGCCACAATAGTATTCGTGATGATGAGAATCCACTTCGATTTAGCTCGTTCCGATAGGCACGAAAACTCGGCAATGTATTTTGTTATCGTAAGACTACTTATAGCCAGTATGTGTATCGATAGTGTTTTTAAAAATAACTTTATTTTTGCGGCCCTATCGGTTGGGATCAATATGTCAGTCATTAGAATAAATTTTCTTGCGTTATATTAATAATATGGGAATTGGAAAAAAAATCAATAAAAAACAAACTCACGCATTGGAACTCGATTCTTTCTTTTCTCATGCATTCTCAATATTCGAAATGCTTGCATAAACATGAACAGTGAATTCAAATCGACCAGAGGTCGCCGACCGATGAAGACACACCGCACGGAGGATTACAATATTTGAGGATGACCTTAACGACGAAATTCAAACTTTGAAAGCAATAATATATTAATTTCATTTCCTGATTGTTTGCATCGAGTGATACTATATGAAGAATGAAAAAAATTAACCTAGTAGAATTTTCGATATAGGCACTTTGCTTAGATAATGGTTAAAACATCATGAGTAATGATTAGATAATAACATTTTGAATATTTTATGTAGAATTATCATGCAAGTTTGTAAAATTTTGAGTTGACCACGTTAAACCAAGGGGTGGTTTACCCCCTGAAAAGGTGGTCTGGCGGAAACCCTGAAATACGTCGATTTAGTTCTTCGATTTTTTATCAAAGGCACCAATTTTCAATGAGATTCAGCCAAATTGAGAGTTTTTACATTGAAAAGATGTATAAAAAAACCTATTTTTATTCAATAAATCATTCAAAAAGCCAAGCCGTGTAAACGAACCCTATATCTATAAAAGCCCCTCCGAATTAGTAATTGAATGCAGAAAAAAAACTGACAAAATATTGCGTAGTTTTCGAGAAAACGCAAAAAATTATTGTTTGGAATGAACTTCAAAAACGCCATTTTTTGTCCTCTGACCGAATTAGCACGTAAAAAAAATACGTGGTCAATCATTTTTCATGTAGAATAACATGTCAAAATGAAGAAAATCGGTGAGGTACATCTAGGGACCTTTCCTTGTTAGATTCGTAGATATTGATTCACAGGAACCAAAATCGCATATTTAATTCCTCCTTGAGATTAGTTCTCGCCGGAAACATCTCAAAGCCATAAGAATCGTTTATGTTGCTGATTTAATGAAAATTTGTCCATCTTATTATTCCGGAAAAAGTGATTTCTTCTTAAACAGAATTAATTGATTCTTACACCTTTTTGTACAATCGAATTAATCGATAAATCTCCACACTGAGGTTATGTTTATTCAATAAATGTTTATTCAACAACAAATGAAGGATACTGACCTGGCTGTAAAAAGTTATTTAATTCTTGAAGAAATCCAAACTTCTGAATGTTTTCCTGTAGCATTGGTTGTGAGGCAGAGCTTTCATGATTATCGAAATTTGAATGAGTCTCTCATTGACAATACCACTGACAGTGACTCGATAAACAATCGATAGATAGTTCCCACCTTCCTCTGCTCCAGGTGCGAATTCCCAATCAGTTACTTTCGCAAATTTTGCACCAGTGGCTTTTTGAAAGATAGATTCGAGGGTTTCTTCAGTGAATTTAGGACTCACTGAAGCTAAAAGTGCAATATTCTGAGACATGTTGAAGGATGAAAGGGAATACACTATCGGATTTGGCTGAATGTACAGCACTGAAGTGAGAGAATTTATGGAACTCACCTAATCATTCATTATCTCAGTCGTGAATGAGAGAATCATAAAGGAGTCTTGCTGTCACAAACTCCATCAGCTACAAGAAATGCCTTGAAATTTCCCTTTAAAATCACACGTTAGTGAGATAATGCTGTAATTAAAAATGTCCTCACATTCATTTCAAACGGTTCTGACACTCCACACTGAGAGAAAAACAAACACGTTTTCAATCAAGTCTTGTTTGGGCCAACAAAATCGCTAGTTGAAAATTGCCAAAAAAGAAATTGTTTGATTTGAATTTGAAAATCTTAAACATGAATAATTGTTCTGCTTTCGACAATGTGACGTGGGAGGTTTTCGTCCTCCCTTGATCAAGTCGCCTTTCGACATGAAGACTATGCCAACTAGTCTCGGTACGAGCTCCCGGGGAGTTTGCCCATTTAGGGATGATTAGGGCAGGATTGATAAGAGTTTCTTCTCAATAACCGAACATCAGTTAAAATAAGATTAATATAATTAACTGAGAAAAATAATTGAATATAAAATCAAACTGATAATGGGTTCAGTATCGCGCGCGGTACTAAGATTTTTGGCGAGGAGTGGACATCCGTTCAAGTCAAGACAACTCCTCCCGTACTCTGTCTTACCGAGGGGCCTCATAGTAGTCCTTACGCCCACGACAGTCGTGTAAAATTGTTAGGTCGCGTCGAGGATGTCAGTGGGTTTTATGTTTTTTGGGTCACTGATCACGAATCTGTCGGTTACTTTTCCGAAAAATTGTCCCTTCAATTGTTATTAACAATTTTAATTGTTTAAAAGGCTTTATGTCGCGCCGTGCAATAAGTCGAGTTTATCGCACGCTGCGCTTCGCGCAGCTTGCTCAAAGCTCGACTTCTGCACGACTTGACATAAAATATTATAGAGCACTCGGTAATAAATTTCGTTTTCAACGAATGTGTGTACAGACCTCGCCTTCGGCTCGGCCTGTAAACTACACATTCGTTGAAAACGAAATTTGTGCCCTTGTACTCTAATGTACTATTATCTGGCAAACTATAACAGATATCGGAAAAATGTTCAAACAAAAGATGTTTGATATGTAAAAATACTCATTTTTTGTTCTACACCTTTTCCCCCTAACTATGATAGATACGGAGTTATCGGGGGGTGGCAGCGGAGCGGGCGCCGCGTGAGTACTCGCGCAGGGTGTTGGCGCGTTCCGATGCGTTTATCGAGACACTCGATGCAGATAGAGAAAAATTGTTGAAATGAAAAATATTTGCAATCAAATTTCTCATATAATTGATTTTTTTACATTTTTTTCCTACAACCAGTAGTTGATGAGATATTGACGCCATCATGCTGCGTGATCGGGCAAATTACCTAGAACGCTTTTGTTTACTGTTGTTTTACNCATATAATTGATTTTTTGACATTTTTTCCTACAACCAGTAGTTGATGAGATATTGACGCCATCATGCTGCGTGATCGGGCAAATTACCTAGAACGCTTTTGTTTACTGTTGTTTTACGAGTAAACTATTGGAGATACAGGAAAAAATGTCACATAATAGTTTCCGTCCCGGCGGGCGCAAAGTTACATTTCCCTCCCGCTTCGCGGGAGGGAAATCTGACTTTGCGCCTACGCCGAGACGGAAAATCGCGTTTTAACCACCGGAAGTAAAATAGAGGACCCTCAGCCGCGTGCTTACCAACCTCGCCTTCGGCTCGGCCGGTAATTGCACTGGCGGCGGAGGATCCTTTATTTTCCCTCCCTAGGTTAGAAATATACTAAANTTGATGAGATATTGACGCCATCATGCTGCGTGATCGGGCAAATTACCGAGAACGCTTTTGTGTACCGTTGTTTTACGAGTAAACAATTGGAGATACAGGAAAAAATGTCGCATAATAGTTGATCCCCCATAAAAAATACACACTTTTGATTTTTTGGTCTTTGGCCTAATCTCCATTATTTACAGAGATAGAGCTCGTTGTAATACTGATAGTCGTTGCCCCCCACGACAGTCCTGTGTCACTAGCGGCCGGGCCGCGCGCTCTCTGCGCGCAAACTATTGAATTGTTTATATCTTTTTAACTAATCGACTTACGCGAAATCAACATAAGATAAAAGTTGTTCTACATAATCGTGGTAACATTTTTTGTCTGAACATTTTCCCAATGTCTGTCATAGTTTTCCAGATAAGGCCATTCAAACACTAAAAATTGTTAATTACAATTGAAGGGACAATTTTTTGGAAAATCAACCGACGGATTCGTGATCAGCGACCCAAAAAACAATCCACTAACATTGACAACGCGAACTAACAGTTTACATAGGACTGTCGTGGGGGGCAACGACTATCAGTATTACAACGGGCTCTATCTCCGTAAATAATGGAGATTAGGCCAAAGACCAAAATATCAAAACTGTGTATTTTTTATGGGGGATCAACTATCATACGACATTTTTTCCTGTATCTCCAATTGTTTACCCGTAAAACAACAGTAAACAAAAGCGTTCTAGGTAATTTGCCCGATCACGCAGCATGATGGCGTCAATATCTCATCAACTACTGGTTGTAGGAAAAAATGTCAAAAAATCAATTATATGGGAAATTTGATTGCAAATATTTTCCACTTCAACTATTTTTCTCCATCTGCATCGAGTGTCCCGATAAACGCATCGGATCACGCCAACACCCTGCGCGAGTACTCACGCGGCGCCTGCTCCGCTGCCACCCCCGATAACTCCGTATCTATCATAGTTAGGGGGAAAAGGTATAGAACAAAAAATGAGTATTTTTACATATCTAACATCTCTTGTTTGAACATTTTTCCGATATCTGTCATAGTTTGCCAGATAAAGCCTTTTAAACAATTAAAATTGTTAATAACAATTGAAGGGACAATTGTTCGGAAAAGTAACCGACAGATTCGTGATCAGCGACCCAAAAAACATAAAACCCACTGACATTCTCGACGCGACCTAACAATTTTACAGGACTGTCGTGGGCGTAAGGACTACAGAGACGCTTCCGCCTCTGAAATGTTTAGAAGCGTTCTCACGGTTTTGTATAACTAAGATTGTGTTGGCATTGTCATTGACAATGCCCTAAAACAGTGACTTCTTCCTTTCGGAAGTCGGACGCTTGTAACACCCGTGAGAATGCTTCTGTTGCTGATGATACTCGGTTTTAAAACATTCATTGAGTTGAATATATTAAAATAATATTTAATCCAACGTGTGTCAGACACCACACGTCACAACAGCAACGAAATATTTGGCTCAATAACCGAATAATTCGCACGAGAAGGTACCTGCTTTTCTGGATGAAAATATCTCATACAGGCGAAAATTTATTAAGAAATATTTTATCCCTAAGTTTCAAGATCGCTATCATATCATTATTATTGTTTCATTTAAGGGTTAATTTCTTGTCTGTGATTGCTTGTTTCGCATAAACCGACCATTTTTCAAGAGCAAAATACGTATGGGAGTATCGAATAACAAAGAAGTAGTGCTAGAAATGACATTTCTTGCGTGTACAGAGAATGCAATTTTTTTTTAAACTAAATCTATTTTTGGGTCAAAAATTCTTCTTTTCGGTGCACTCTTTGCAGGTTTCGCACAAATCATCCTTTTTTGATAACTTTTAAAAAACTATTTTCTTGGTGCAGGTAAAACTTGCTTGAGAACTCTGCCGTTTTTCTCTCCGTGCATTACCATAATTCATTCATCCGTTTCAATTAAACATTTCCAAGGAACTTCTCTACGAATCTCGAATCGAAAATCGAATTCACTCTACGTAAAATGTTACTCAGTTATTGCCCCCATAAATAAATAAGATAACATATTAACGATTACAATACGAATATATTTTAATCTTCGAGCTACATCTTATCAAAGGTTAAATCATAGTGCATAACAACATAACAATGAGAGTCCATCTACAGTACAATTGGCTAAGACATATCCTTTACATAAAATAATGGCATTACATAGGCACTCCTATCCTTCATAAAAATCCTTGATCAATTGCGTGTTTAACAACGTCGGCAAGACGGCGGCGATTCACTTTGTTCTCGGTGGGTTTCAGCGCCCAGACATCGGCGATATTCAATGTTTCACCTTCTTTGGCTTCGTCCAGATCGAATGATTCTTCCGCAGAGAGCATTGACATCGGCAGGGTCTCCAGACCGAAAGCAAAGCCGAAAACGAATTGTTCCTTTACCTAAAAAATTCGAATCCCTCAATTTATTCTCCATCTCTCCGTTTTGATATTTCTGGGAAAGCCATGAGGCGATATCTAGTTAATCGTTGAGTCATCTCAGTAATGAATGACATTATGACAAATCACTGTGAGACTTTACGCAAACAATTTTCTCAGCAAAAAAGAAGTCTCCTGACATTTCCTCAAATGACTCATTCTTAGAGTATCCGAATAATTAGAAAAGCCGTTACGTTTGATCGGAATGATTGTACCACTTTAATGCTGCAATTATCACGGCCATACGTTCCCCAACGTGAGAAAATATATGACATATGTAATTGCATATTTTTTTAACGAAGGAAACATACAGAATTGGCCAAGCTACATATGAGTTATGAGGGAGTAAAGGACAATAATTGAACTTATGTGTTGGAGAAATATCTCTTACATCTATGAGAGGTACGGAAATTACTCTCAAGAGCCTTCTTGTACAGCGGAATAAGTGCGTAAAACGAGGTTTACAGAAATTTCATTTTTTGTTTACAACAAAAGTTTTCCCTACAGTTGTGAATATGGCTGTCATTTTTTTATCACGTGACGAATATACGGCAGTCATGTGACGTCATATCTCTTTTGTCATAATTTGACAATATTACTGCTGTTTAGAAGAAATATGGCAATCACATACAGTTTATGTCAGAATAAGTGTCATTAAATTGAATAGTGATTCTGAAATTTTGACCATCATTCTATTTGAATAATTGCAATTATTCAAATGAATAATGATGGTCAATCGATAATTTGATCATATAACACAAATTTTGTACAAGATCTATTTAGTTGAAATATCAAGGTCGTACAGTAACACTCATAGGGTGAACGCACCAGTGTTCAAACTCGTCCAGTGATTGAACTAATTTATATATTTATCGTAGAATAAATGCTCAATGCTGTGAAAT
This sequence comes from Diachasma alloeum, assembly GCF_001412515.2. NCBI lineage: Eukaryota > Metazoa > Arthropoda > Insecta > Hymenoptera > Braconidae > Diachasma > Diachasma alloeum. Next base: position 449,854 of record NW_021680665.1, on the reverse strand, counting down.
GGGACTTGTCCTTTTTAACCAATATGAATAATGAATAATGTTCATGAATTCAATGAGACCTGGTGAAAATTGCCCATATTATTGAATCTTGGTCGTTCGATCATTGGTGTTTGACGACTCTTATTCGTTCGAACACTGGACAGTTCACCCTAGTTTGGTCATGTGACAAAAATCGTCATGATTGCACTTGTCATGTGAAGGTCGTCTGACGTCTCACAAAATTTTATACACAACTTTAGCCTCATCTTTTGTCTTAAAATCGGTCATTCTCGAGATACGTGTACATTAAAACATTTCTTTTCATTCTCCTCACCTCTTTCATGAACAAATCGAAAGGATAGATCTCATCGATATTAGACCCCAGTTGAACCATAGTTTTCCCCATCTCGTCGTGATAATACTTAAGGAGGCTTTGGAAATATTGATCTCTTGTCTCTTTATCGGTTACGGTGTAAACAAAATAGGCAAGATCGTGGACAGGACTGGCACATCTAGCCAATTGGAAATCGAAGATGATGGCATCCTGCTCTGCATTGGGGAGCGTCCGGGTCATGAAATTTGTAGCCCAGGAATCTCCATGATTCACCACGAAAACTGATTTATTGCTGTGTTCTACTAATTCAACGCATTTGCTAAACAGCTTACGAGACGTCATGGTACGGAATTTTTCCTCCTGCGGAGTTTCTGGATATTCTTTGGATATGGCATCTTGAGCGGCATTAATACTCAATGTCTGAAAAATAAGAATAAGGAAAAATGGAATCTGTTTTTCATATGCATAATTATTATTATCGAAATGATTAGAAACTCAACAGGAAAAAGAGCAGCAAGGCCTGTTGTCACGATTTGCTCAATTAATTTTTTCTGCTCACAACTTGAAACCATCAATCGATTCGAATTTTTCTTTACAAATTGTACTATTATGATTTCCTAATATTCCCATTTTTTTAATGAAAAGAAAAAAAGGAAGAAAATACTGTGTAAATGACTCAGTTTTTGAGGAAAAAAACTGAACATAATAACAAAATGCATATGTAAAAATATTGAAATCTGTTGATTCTTTCCGATCGGCCATTTTCCTTCCGAGAAAAAACGCGCGGGAAACAGTAATTCCCAACAGAAATCGAATTTAAAATGGGATTCCCCGGAAAATGTGGTAGGATTTTGTATTGAATAGTTTTATGCACGGAAAAAGTCGATGTTGGTTATTTATAATTTTCTAAGCGTAGGAGAATTTTCTTGACCTTTCTTTCCCTAAGATCTTCGATTCCAAAGATAATTGCACAATAAAAAAATGTCCAAATGTGATGTATTACGTATTCTTATTTCACTCCAGTAGCATTATCTAGTAGCAATTATTAATTCATAATTACTTATTTCACGAGTGTTGATAATATACTGTTAGAAATTTCAGTCACAGCTTCATTTGAATTCTCAATCTTGTGAGTTGAACTTTAAGTTCAAATGACAATGTTCATCAAATTATTCATTCATCTTGAAAATTCAAGAAAATTGTTTTTCATGTTAAGCGATCATTAATATTTCAATGAAAGCATGAATTTTCAAAATCATTGTGAAAATTAAACATCAAATGTAATCGAATTTTCAATAAATTGAGAATTCAGAAAAGTTTTTGCCTGAATTTTCGCAATGTTCGATATTTTTCAGTGCCGCATGAATCTGAAAATCGAGACATGCATGAAAAAATTCCACAGAAAACCTAGCGAATTCGCTAGAAAATACTACTGGAATTCTATAGGAATTCTATGAGGTTTCTATAGGATTTCTATTGGAATTCTATTGAAAAACTGTATTTGCTTTTGCGCGAATTCCATTGGATATTCAATAAGAAAAAGTCAATAGATTTCAAATTTCTGTTTGATTTTTTGTCTTAAATTTTAGAAGTTTTTTCCGCTGGATTTTGTTTTGTTTTGCATTGCTGAATCCGAGTGGAAAAAACTTAAGAAATTGATGCCCAAGCATTCTTATAGAAACACTTTCAAGAGAAAAATTCAAACAGAAATTTGAAATCTATTGTCAATACTCAATACTCAATAGTCAATACTTTTTCTTACCGTATATCCAATAGAATCAGGGCAAAAAACAAATAGAATTTTTCAGTAGAATTCCACTAGAAATCCTATAGAAAACCCATAGAATTCCTATAGAATTCCAATACAATTTTCTAGCGAATTCGCAAAGTTTTCTATTGAATTTTTTCATACGTTAAATTATTTGAATATTCACGAAATAAACTGATTCGTCAGTGAAGAAATACCTATACAGAAATTTCATATAACTTTTTCGTTGATAAAAATTTCCAGCTTTTTCACTTGAAATTTCCAGAGTAATTTTCTAACAGTGTAGCACGCTGCTGTTATGTAATTTCATTCATAGCTAGAATAATAATCATCGCGTCAATAGTGAGGAAGCTTGCGGTTATTTGATCATGTAATAGTAATTCCTCAAGGCTCGACTCGTATCGAAATCAATCAGCGACATAATATTAGTGAAGTGTCATATCAAAACTTCTAAATATTTTTCAGTACCACTGACAGCGAGTGGACTATATTCATCGACTCATGGTTCCACTTGATTCATGATAAAAATCCTTATCAGCCGAAAATAAATTTTATGTAAATCTAATCACATGAATAAATATAGCTGCAGCTGTATTTGCAGTGTTAATTTATTTCCTTATTCTCATCATTCTTGATGTTTTGTTCTTACAGATGAATGGATAAAATTAATGACATTCTAAAAAAAAATCTCCTGGACATTTGGAAGGTTGACGCAATAAACACAATAAATCAATCTCAATGCCTTTACATTTTGTTCCCACCCCTATAATGAAACCCTGACATAGAATATTGATAGTTATAAAAAAAAAAAAACAAAATACATGAATGCCATATGGGCCAGTAAGTTGCCCCAGTCAGCAGCGTTTTTCCTGCACCAGATCCAGGGACTTGCAAAAAGTCGGTTGAACCGTAGACCCGCGAAGCCATCACCATCGCCATCAGTACGGTTGTCAGAAAGTACTCCAAGGCCGCACCGTTTCCAGAACGACTCCATGTTTCCATTCCCTTTCCATTTTCCAACGCCATGGCCTCAGATCGAGAGGACTACTCCTAGGCCGCACCATTCCAAAGGACGACTCCAAGTTTCGTCACCCCCTCTCATCATCCTTTCCTTGGTTGAAGGAGACCACTTCAAGGCCACACCACCCCTAGGGCGGCCCCAAGCTTCTTCTCCCCTCCCGCCGCCATCCCCATGTTCCTAGCTGGAACTCAAACCTCGTCAAAGCGCTGCCATCTCCTGGCCACAAGGGGCCCTAGCAGCTACCACATCCCTTATGGTCCCCTCCCTGATTCTGTTCCATTCATAGCCGTTTCCCTTTTCCCCTGTTCAGACTGTTGCCATGTACCCCTATAACTATTTCAATTCTATTTCAGGAGATGCCCCCCCCCCAATTTCTCTGGGCATTTGTCAGCTCTTCCCTCCATAGTCCACCAATTTAGCAACAATCCCCCCAAATTTCACTGCACTTTCTCCGGATAACTGTCGGCTCTTCCCTCCATAGCCCCCGCCCCCATAGCCCGCCAATTTAGCAACAACAATTTGTCAACTGCATTCCCAAAATATCACTCCTTTCAGAATTCATCCACTGAGGCACCTCCGCAAAGTTTCCCTCCATATTTCCCGAAAGTCCCTTGATGCACTCCCAAACATAGCCGACACAATCATGTTGTCTCGTTCCCTCCTTGGGTGTCACACACCTATCCTTGCCTTGCCTTAGTACCCAAATCTTTCCTTTTTATCCTCCTCATCAATGTGTTTCTCCCGCAGAATAGACGCAGCCTCACCATCAACTACCACGTGGATCTTCCCCAAATTCCCGATATAACCTCCTTTCCACATTCACACATGGTGCTTGCCGCCAGTTTCTCTGCCTCTCTCACTCCTCTCGCCCAGTTCGTTAGGCGTCACCTAACCTCGTCGCCCGCCCTCCCAGAAAACAGTCTTCAAACTTCCCAGATTTCACCATTTCATCCCGAACTTATTATTCCCTTGGAAGATTGCCTCATGAGGAACCCCCACAGTCACTTTTCCTCCAATATTTACAAAAAAAAACCCATAATTTTTCCCAAAAACTGACGACGCAACCCCCCAATGAACCACCTCTCACGAGCGCCACCACCCGTCCAATTAGTCTTTGTAATTCTTCATATATTCGCAAAACAATTTCTTGCAAAGATAAAAAAATAAGATTTTTTCGCATACCGGAGTGATCGCATACTCAACAGTCGAAAATTTAATTGTTGGGTTTCATTACTTTATTATGAATTTGATTATTGGGTATAGAGTGCAAGGTACTTACATAGTATCTCCCATACCAATCCCAATATTTGTCACTGAATAATGGTTCTGAAAGGTGCTTGGTGGCGTTGAGCAATTCCTGTGGATGCTGTTGCAGAACAGCCAGAGAAATTCCATGATATTGAGCCAGAGCTTTGAAAATGACCTTGCAATCTTCATACTTCCAGGCCTTCAGCCTGTCAATCCCGGCAAATCCTTTAGCCTTGGCATCTTCTAATACGATAAAATCGTTCTCGCCGTCCTCAAAATAACCCAGGCATCTAGGAACGTTCAGAAGTGCAAGCTTGCCTTTCTTCGCCAAGAATTCTTCAAATAAAGCAATCACCTGTGAACAAAATCACAAAAATTCGACTCATTTAGTTGTAAAAAAATTAATTTAAAATGAATCAACCGTTGATCAACGTTCTCATAAAAGTTGATGATAATTTTTTCCAGGATTATAGAAATTATATAACTATTTTTCTTTTTTATTCAGATTTTGCCAGCAACTTGTTTCAAAAACATGATTTTTTCGTCTTCAGATACTGTTCACTACACACCTAACAAAATATGTGAAATAATTGAATAAATAATTTATTGCAGGATAATCAACAGTAGTGAACGGGCGCTTCGCTAGATTAATCTCTACTATTTTATTTCACTTCATTTTCTTTCCATTTCCGTTTTCACAATTAGATTAATTTGATATCCATTGTTATTTCTCTTATATTGATATTTTTTTCCTTAATTCGCAAGTTACAAAATTGAATGAAGAAGAATTATGTTGAGGATAAATGAAAAGTGTTTTTTTTTGTGATCAAAACAAACACACAACAAAACAAAAGTCATTCGAAAACTCATTCGGATAATAAAAAAATCTCGCCATATATTCCTGAATTTTTTTTCATCTACTTTTCCCTTCATACGGTAAAAAGATATCGGTACTCCTCATTTCTATGGTCGGATTCCAATTATTATTATGAAAAGGGAATGAAAAAAGAATCATAAAGGGATATTCGGCTAGAGAATGGATTTTTTTCTTCTTTTACATATTGGCGGGAACTTCGAATCACTTTTTTTCTTCAAGTAGTGGAGGGATATCAATATTTCAGCGAGACGAAATTCGAAAGATGCAAAAAACAATCGGTGGTAAAAACTAAAACAATTAATTTTTCAATGTCTCCGGAAAGTCTTAAAATGGATATATTTATCCGAATAATGGAAAAATACCCATAAATTCAATCTGTCTCGCTGTCTTTTGATCGAATGAATAGAATAAATGTCAGAAATTGAGAATTGGAGAAAATATATTTTTGGTTTCATATGTATACCCTCTCGGGTTTTTACATTTTGTTCCCTTCCCTATCTGCGTTAGCATGGGCCGACTTACTTTATCCCCAACTGCACCCCATTCGGGATTGGACTGTCAGGGAAACCATGGAAAACATCAGTCGTGCAGCAGGCCGATAATGCAGGGGATTCCACTGTGTCCATTGGTCACACTGACTCAATGGGCACAGTGGTTCCTTACACATTCGTGCCTAGCGACTGTAGTCTATTTTATTTTGTTTTCAGATATTAGAGGATATCAATAATTCAGCGAGAAGAAATTTAAAAAATGCGAAAAAAGTGGGCGGAAAAAACTAAAAAAATTAAATTTTTAAATGTCTCCGCAAAGTTTTAAAATCGAATTTTTTTTCGAATAATGAAAGAATACCCATTAATTAGATCCGATCAATTAGCCCCTCATGTATAGATATTCCAAATTTTTATTTTTTTCCTCATTGAAGTAGTTTTGAAGAAAATTGCGAGCTAATAAAAAACATTTGCTAGTTAGTACTTTTTTTAAAATAAATTTTTGAAAAATCACCCCTGAAAAAAAAGGCGTTATCCCC